>NW_024741413.1:0-9311 GCF_018991925.1 Homarus americanus
AACGAAGGCCCCTCATTCAGTATAACAAAGTCATTTGGTCGAGTATAACAAACTCACCTGGTCGAGTATATCAAAGTCCCCTGATCGAGTATAACAAAGTCCCCTGATCGAGTATAACTATGGCCCCTGATCGAGTTTAACAAAGGCCCCTGATCTAGTGTAAGAAAGTCCCCTGGTCGAGTATAACAAAGGTCCCTCAACGAGATTAACAAAGTCCCCTCATCGAGTATAACAAAGTCCCCTGGTCGAGTATAACAAACTCCCCTGGTCAAGTATAACAAAGAACCCTGGTTGAGTATAACAAAGTCCCCTGATCGAGTATAACAAAGGCCCCTCATCGAGTATAACAAAGGCCTCTCATCGAGTATAACAAAGTCTCCTGATGGAGTATAACAAAATCCGCTGATCGAGTATAACAATTCCCCTGATCGAGTATAACAAAGTCCCCTGATCGAGTATAGCAAAGTCCTTGGTCGAGTATAACAAACTCCCCTGGTCGATTATAACAAAGTCCCCTGATCGAGTATAACAAAGTCTCCTGATCGAGTATAACTATGGCCCCTGATCGAGTTTAACAAAGGCCCCTGATCGAGTGTAACAAAGTCCCCTGGTCGAGTATAACAAAGGTCCCTCATCGAGCTTAACAAAGGCCCCTCATCGAGTATAACAAAGTCCCCTGGTCGAGTATAACAAACTCCCCTGGGAAAGTATAACAAAGAACCCTGGTTGAGTATAACAAAGTCCCCTGATCGAGTATAACAAAGGCCCCTAATCGAGTATAACAAAGGCGCCTCATCGAGTATAACAAAGTCTCCTGATCGAGTATAACAAAGTCCGCTGATCGAGTATCACAAAGTCCCCTGATCGAGTATAACAAAGTCCCCTGATCGAGTATAACAAAGGCCCCTGATCAAGTTTAACAAAGGCCCCTGATCAGTATAACAAAGGTCCCTCATAGAGTTTAACAAAGGCCCGTCATCGAGTATAACAAAGTCTCCTGATCGAGTATAACAAAGTCCGCCGATAAAGTATAACAAAGTCCCCTCTATCGAGTATAACAAAGTCCCCTGATCGAGTATAACAAAGGCCCCTCATCAAGTTTAACAAAGGCCCCTGATCGAGTATAGCAAAGATCCCAAGTTTGAGTATAACAAACTCCCCTGGTCGATTATAACAAAGTCCCCTGATCGAGTATAACAAAGTTCCCTGATCGAGTATAACAAAGCCCCCTGATCGAGTATAACAAAGTCCCCTGATAGAGTATAACAAAGTCCCCTGATCGAATATAACAAAGGTAACTCATCGAGTTTAACAAAGGCCCCTCATCGAGTATAACAAAGTCACCTGGTCGAGTATAACAAACTCCCCTGGTCAAGTATAACAAAGAACCCTGGTTGAGTATAACAAAAGTCCCCTGATCGAGTATAACAAAGGCCCCTGATCGAGTATAACAAAGGCCCCTCATCGAGTATAACAAAGTCTCCTGATCATGTATAACAAAATCCGCTGATCGAGTATAACAAAGTCCCCTGAAAGAGTATAACTATGGCCCCTCATCGAGTTTAACAAAGGCCCCTGATCGAGTGTAAGAAAGTCCCCTGGTCGAGTATAACAAAGGTCCCTCATCGAGTTTAACAAAGGCCCCTCATCGAGTATAACAAACTCCCCTGGTCAAGTATAACAAAGAACCCTGGTTGAGTATAACAATTCCCCTGATCGAGTATAACAAAGGCCCCTGATCGAGTATAACAAAGGCCCCTCATCAAGTATAACAAAGTCTCCTGATCGAGTATAACAAAATCCGCTGATCGAATATAACAAAGTCCCCTGATCAAGTATAACTATGGCCCCTGATCGAGTTTAACAAAGGCCCCTGATCGAGTGTAACAAAGTCCCCTGGTCGAGTATAACAAAGGTCCCTCATCGAGTTTAACAAAGGCCCCTCATCGAGTTTAACAAAGGCCCTTCATCGAATATAACAAAGTCCCCTGGTCGAGTATATCAAACTCCCCTGGTCGAGTATAACTAACTCACCTGGTCGGTATACCAAGAATCCCCTGATCAGGTATAACAAAGTCCCCTGATGGCGTGTAACTGGCCCTGATCCCGGAAGCAACAAAGGCCCCTGATCTAGTGTGAAAAGTCCCCTGGTCCGGAGGTATAACAGGTCCCTCATCAGGTTTAACATAGGCCCCTCATCGAGTATAACAAAGTAACCTGGTCAAAGAGTATAACAAACTCCCTGAGGTCCGTATAACAAGAACCTGGTTTGAGTAAAACAAAGGCCCTTGATCGAGTATAACAAAGTCCCCTGATCGAGTATAACAAAGGCCCTCATCGAGTATATCAAAGTCCACTGATCGAGTATAACAAAGCCCCTTGATCGAGCATAAAAAAGTCCCCTGATCGAGTATAACAAAGTCCCCTGATCTAACATAACAAAGCCCCCTCATCGAGTATAACAAAGTCCCCTGATCGAGTGTAACAAAGGCTCCTAATCGAGTATAACAATGGCCCCTTATCGAGTATAAAAAGGCCCCTCATCGAGTACAACAGTCCTGGTCGAGTATAACAAACTCCTGGTCAAATTATAACAAGAAGAACCTGGTTGGTATAACAAAAGTCCCTGATCGAGGTATAACGAAGGCCCTGATCGAGTATAAGCAAAGGTCACGCGAATCGAGGTATAACAAAAGTCCCTGATCGAGTATACCAAAGTCCCTGATCGAGTATAACAAGGCTGATCGGTTAAGAAAGGCCCTGATCGAGTATAGCAGAGTCCCTGATCAAAGTATAACAAACTCCCTGGTCGAGATATAAGTCTGATAGAAGCTATAACAATGTCCCTGATAAAGAGTATAACAAAAAGAAGTCCCCTGAACGATTATAACAAAGTCCCCTGGTCGAGTATAACAAAGGTCCCTCATAGAGTTTAACAAAGGCCCGTCATCGAGTATAACAAAGTCTCCTGATCGAGTATAACAAAGTCCGCTGATAAAGTATAACAAAGTCCCCTCTATCGAGTATAACAAAGTCCCCTGATCGAGTATAACAAAGGCCCCTCATCAAGTTTAACAAAGGCCCCTGATCGAGTATAGCAAAGTCCCCAGGTCGAGTATAACAAACTCCCCTGGTCGATTATAACAAAGTCCCCTGATCGAGTATAACAAAGTTCCCTGATCGAGTATAACAAAGCCCCCTGATCGAGTATAACAAAGTCCCCTGATAGAGTATAACAAAGTCCCCTGATCGAGTATAACAATGGCCCCTCATCGAGTTTAACAAGGGCCCCTAATCGAGTATAACAAAGTCCCCTGGTCGAGTATAACAAAGGCCCCTCATCGAGTTTAACAAAGGCCCCTCATCGAGTATAACAAAGTCCCCTGGTCAAGTATATCAAACTCCCCTGGTCGAGTATAACAATATCCCCTGATCGAGTATAACAAAGTCCCCTGATCGAGTATAACAAAGTCCCATGAACGATTATAACAAAGGCCCCTGATCAAGTATAACAAAGCCCCTGATCGTGTATAACAAAGCCCCCTCATCGAGTATAACAAAGTCCCCTGATCAAGTAAAACAAAGTCCCCTGAACGAGTATAACAAAGCCCCCCTCATAGAGTATAACAATGTCCCCTGATCGAGTATAGAAAGTCCCCTGATCGGGTATAACAACGGCCCCTGATCGAGGATAACAAAGTCCGCTGATCGAGTATAACAAAGTCCCCTGATCGAGTATAACAAAGAACCCTGGTCGAGTATAACAAAGTCCCCTCATGGAGTATAACAAAGGTCCGTGATCGAGTATAACAAAGGCCCCTGATCGAGTATAACAACGTCCCCTGATCGAGTATAACAAAGTCTGCTGATCGAGTATAACAAAGTCCCCTGATCGAGTAAAACAAAGTCCCCTGATCGAGTATAACAAAGACCCCTGATCGAGTTTAACAAAGGCCCCTGATCGAGTATAACAAAGTCACCTGGTTGAGTATAACAAAGGCCCCTCATCGAGTTTAACAAAGGCCCCTCATTGAGTATAACAAAGTCCCCTGGTCGAGTATAACAAACTCACCTGGTCGAGTATACCAAAGTCCCCTGATCGAGTATAAACAAAGTCCCTGATCGAGTATAACTAGCCCTGATCGAGTTTAACAAAGGCCCCTGATCTGGTAAGAAAGTCTGGTCGAGTATAACCAAGGTCCCTCATCGAGTGTAACAAAGGCCCTCATCGAGTATAACAAAGTCCCCTGATCGATTATAACATAGGCCCCTCATCGAGTATAACAAAGGCCCCTCATCGAGTAAAACAAAGTCCCCTGATCGAGTAAAACAAAGTCCGCTGATCGAGTATAACAAAGTCCTCTGATCGAGTATAACACGCTCCCCTGATCGAATATAACAAAGGCCCCTCATCAAGTTTAACAAAGGCCCCTGATCGAGTATAACAAAGTCTCCTGGTCGTGTATAACAAACTCCCCTGGTCGAGTATAACAAAGGTCCCTCATCAAGTTTAACAAAGGCCCCTCATCGAGTATAACAAAGTCACCTGGTCGAGTATAACAAACTCCCCTGGTCAAGTATAACAAAGAACCCTGGTTGAGTATAACAAAGTCCCCTGATCGAGAATAACAAAGGCCCTGATCGAGTATAACAAAGGCCCCTCATCGAGTATAACAAAGTCTCCTGATCGAGTATAACAAAATCTGCTGATCGAGTATAACAAAGTCCCCTGATCGAGTATAACTATGGCCCCTGATAGAGAGTTTAACAAAGGCCCTGATCGAGTGTAAGAAAGTCCCCTGGTCGAGTATAACAAAGGTCCCTCATCGAGTTTAACAAAGGCCCCTCATCGAGTATAACAAAGTCACCTGGTCGAGTATAACAAACTCCCCTGGTCAAGTATAACAAAGAACCCTGATTGAGTATAACAAAGTCCCCTGATCGAGTATAACAAAGGCCCCTGATCGAGTATAACAAAGGCCCCTCATCAAGTATAACAAAGTCTCCTGATCGAGTATAACAAAATCCGCTGATCGAGTGTAACAAAGTCCCCTGGTCGAATATAACAAAGGTCCCTCATCGAGTTTAACAAATGCCCCTCATTGAGTATAACAAAGTCCCCTGGTCGAGTATAACAACCTCCCCTGGTCAAGTATAACAAAGAACCCTGGTTGAGTATAACAAAGTCCCCTGATCGAGTATAACAAAGGCCCCTGATCGAGTATAACAAAGGCCCCTGATCGAGTATAACAAAGGCTCTTGATCGAGTATAACAAAGTCCGCTGATCGAGTATAACAAAGTCCCCTGATCGAGTATAACAAAGTCCCCTGATCGAGTATAACAAAGGCCCCTAATCAAGTTTAACAAAGGCTCCTGATCAAGTATAACAAAGGTCCCTCATCGAGTTTAACAAAGGCCCGTCATCAAGTATAACAAAGTCTCCTGATCGAGTATAACAAAGTCCGCTGATCGAGTATAACAAAGTCCCCTCTATCGAGTATAACAAAGTCCCCTGATCGAGTATAACAAAGGCCCCTCATCGAGTATAACAAAGTCCCCTGATAGAGTATAACAAAGTCCCCTGATCGTGTATAACAATGGCCCCTGATCGAGTTTAACAAAGGCCCCTAATCGAGTATAACAAAGTCCCCTGGTCGAGTATAACAAAGGCTCCTCATCGAGTTTAACAAAGGCCCGTCATTGAGTATAACAAAGTCATTTGGTCGAGTATAACAAACTCACCTGGTCAAGTATAACAAAGTCCCCTGATCGAGTATAACTATGGCCCCTGATCGAGTTTAACAAGGCCCCTGATCGAGTGTAACAAAGTCCCCTGGTCGAGTATAATAAAGGTCCCTCATAGAGTTTAACAAAGGCCCGTCATCGAGTATAACAAAGTCCCCTGGTCGAGTATAACAAACTCCCCTGGTCAAGTATAACAAAGAACCCTGGTTGAGTATAACAAAGTCCCCTGATCGAGTATAACAAAGGCCCCTGATCGAGTATAACAAAGGCCCCTCATCGAGTATAACAAAGTCTCCTGATCGAGTATAACAAAGTCCGCTGATCGTGTATAACATAGTCCCCTGATCGAGTATAACAAAGTCCCCTGATCGATTATAACAAAGGCCCCTGATCAAGTTTAACAAAGGCCCCTGAGCGAGTATAGCAAAGTCCCCTGGTCGAGTATAACAAACTCCCCTGGTCGATTATAACAAAGTCCCCTGATCGAGTATAGCAAAGTCCCCTGAACGAGTATAACAAAGTCCCCTGAATGATTATAACAAAGTCCCCTGGTCGAGTATAACAAAGGTCCCTCATAGAGTTTAACAAAGGCCCGTCATCGAGTATAACAAAGTCTCCTGATCGAGTATAACAAAGTCCGCTGATCGAGTATAACAAAGTCTTCTGATCGAGTATAACAAAGTCCCCTGATCGAGTATAACAAAGGCCCCTGATCGAGAATAACAAAGGCCCCTCATCGAGTATAACAAAGTCTCCTCATCGAGTATAACAAAGTCCGCTGATCGAGTATAACAAAGTTCCCTGATCGAGTATAACAAAGTCCCCTGATCGAGTATAACAAAGTTCCCTTATCGAGTATAACAAAGCCCCCTCATAGCGTATAACAATGTCCCCTGATCGAGTATAGCAAAGTCCCCTTATCGGGTATAACAAAGAACCTGGTCGAGTATAATAAAGTCCCCTAATGGAGTATAACAAAGGCCCTGATCAGGTATAACAAAGGCCCCTGATCCGAGTATAACAACGATATCCTGATCGAGTGTAACAAAAGTCAGCTGATCCGAGTATAACAAAGTCCCCTGATCAAAGGTATAACAAAAGTCCCCTGATCGAGAGTATAACAAGGAGCCCCTCTTGTCCGGGTTTAACAAAGGCCCTGATCGAGAGTATAACAAAGTCCCCTGGTCGAATATAACAAAGGCCCCTCATCGAGTTTAATAAAGGCCTCTCATTGAGTATAACAAAGTCGAGTATAACAAACTCACCTGGTCGAGTATAACAAAGTCCCTTGATCGAGTATAACAAAGTCCCCTGATCGTGTATAACAAAGGCCCCTGATTGAGTTTAACAAAGGCCCCTGATCGAGTATAACAAAGTCCCCTGGTCGAGTATAACAAACTCCCCTGATCGAGTATAACAAAGTCCCCTGATAGTGTATAACAAAGTCCCCTGATCGAATATAACTATGGCCCCTGATCGAGTTTACAAAGGCCCCTGATCGAGTCTAACAAAGTCCCCTGGTCGAGTATAACAAAGGTCCCTCATAGAGTTTAACAAAGGCCCGTCATCGAGTATAACAAAGTCCCCTGGTCGAGTATAACAAAGTCCCCTGAACGATTATAACAAAGTCCCCTGGTCGAGTATAACAAAGGTCCCTAATCGAGTATAACAAAGGTCCCTCATTGAGTATAAGAAAGTCTCCTGATCGAGTATAACAAAGTCCGCTGATCGAGTATAATAAAGTCCCCTGATCGAGTATAACAAAGTCCCCTGATCGAGTATAACAAACGCCCCTGATCAAGTTTAACAAAGGCCCCTGATCGAGTATAGCAAAGTCCCCTGGTCGAGTATAACAAACTCCCCTGGTCGATTATAACAAAGTCCCCAGATCGAGTAAAACAAAGTCCCCTGATCGAGTATAACAAAGTCCCCTGAACGATTATAACAAAGTCCCCTGGTCGAGTATAACAAAGGTCCCTCATAGAGTTTTAACAAAGGCCCGTCATCGAGTATAACAAAGTCTCCTGATCGAGTATAACAAAGTCCGCTGATCGAGTATAACAAAGTCCCCTCTATCGAGAATAACAAAGTCCCCTGATCGAGTATAACAAAGGCCCCTCATCAAGTTTAACAAAGGCCCCTGATCGAGTATAGCAAACACCCCTGGTCGAGTATAACAAACTCCCCTGGTCGATTATAACAAAGTTCCCTGATCGAGTATAACAAAGCCCCCTGATCGAGTATAACAAAGTCCCCTGATAGAGTATAACAAAGTCCCCTGATCGAGTATAACAAAGGTAACTCATCGAGTTTAACAAAGGCCCCTCATCGAGTATAACAAAGTCACCTGGTCGAGTATAACAAACTCCCCTGGTCAAGTATAACAAAGAACCCTGGTTGAGTATAACAAAGTCCCCTGATCGAGTATAACAAAGGCCCCTGATCGAGTATAACAAAGGCCCCTCATCGAGTATAACAAAGTCTCCTGATCATGTATAACAAAATCCGCTGATCGAGTATAACAAAGTCCCCTGAAAGAGTATAACTATGGCCCCTCATCGAGTTTAACAAAGGCCCCTGATCGAGTGTAAGAAAGTCCCCTGGTCGAGTATAACAAAGGTCCCTCATCGAGTTTAACAAAGGCCCCTCATCGAGTATAACAAAGTCACCTGGTCGAGTATAACAAACTCCCCTTGTCAAGTATAACAAAGAACCCTGGTTGAGTATAACAAAGTCCCCTGATCGAGTATAACAAAGGCCCCTGATCGAGTATAACAAAGGCCCCTCATCAAGTATAACAAAGTCTCCTGATCGAGTATAACAAAATCCGCTGATCGAATATAACAAAGTCCCCTGATCAAGTATAACTATGGCCCCTGATCGAGTTTAACAAAGGCCCCTGATCGAGTGTAACAAAGTCCCCTGGTCGAGTATAACAAAGGTCCCTCATCGAGTTTAACAAAGGCCCCTCATCGAGTTTAACAAAGGCCCCTGATCGAGTGTAACAAACTCCCCTGGTCGAGTATAACTAACTCACCTGGTCGAGTATACCAAAGTCCCCTGATCGAGTATAACAAAGTCCCCTGATCGAGTATAACTATGGCCCCTGATCGAGCTTAACAAAGGCCCCTGATCTAGTGTAAGAAAGTCCCCTGGTCGAGTATAACAAAGGTCCCTCATCGAGTTTAACATAGGCCCCTCATCGAGTATAACAAAGTCACCTGGTCGAGTATAACAAACTCCCCTGGTCAAGTATAACAAAGAACCCTGGTTGAGTATAACAAAGTCCCCTGATCGAGTATAACAAAGGCCCCCAATCGAGTATAACAAAGGCCCCTCATCGAGTATAACAAAGTCTCCTGATCGAGTATAACAAAATCCGCTGATCGAGTATAACAAAGTCCCCTGATCGATTATAACTATCGCCCCTGATCGAGTTTAACAAAGGCCCCTGATCGAGTGCAAGAAAGTCCCCTGGTCGAGTATAACAAAGGTCCCTCATCGAGTTTAACAAAGGCCCCTCATCGAGTATAACAAAGTCACCTGGTCGAGTATAACAAACTCC
>NW_024741414.1:0-12504 GCF_018991925.1 Homarus americanus
AATAAATCACGCGGACTTCTACATACAATGACCGCGCCACCCCACCAGGATTCGAACCCACAGCCCAGGAACCCACGACTGTGACCGGCGAACGCTACCTCTGGACCACCAGGATACTAAAAGCAGTCGTAACTCTGTTATATTTCACACAAAGCCTGTTGAACGAGCTTATGACGCCGTGAACCTCTAATGGGGACTACCCGTATCACCTAGGTGGTCAGAGGAACGTTTTACCAAATCCGGCTTTAAAACACGAGGATCCATATATATTTCATTAGCCGAATAAAGCATGCGGACTTCGACATACAATCAACATCTCACCCCGCCAGGATTCGAACCGATGGCCCACGAGCCCATGACTGTGACCGGGAAACGCTACTTCTGGACCACCAGCATACTAAAAGCAGTCCTAGACTCTGTTATATTTCACAAAGCCTGGTACCAACGAGCTTATGGCGCGGTATGGTCTAATGGGGATTACCCATATCACATACGTGGTCAGAGTAACGTTTTACCAAATCCGGCTTCGAAACACAAGGATCCATATGTATTTCATTAGCCCAATAAAGCACGCGGACTTCTACATACAATAAACGCGCCACCCCACCAAGATTCGAACCCACGGCCCAGGAACCCACGACTGTCACCGGCGAACGCTACCTCTGGACCACCAGGATACTAAAAGCAGTCGTAACTCTTTTATGTTTCACACAAAGCCTGTTCAACGAGCTTATGGCGCCGTGAACCTCTAATGGGGACTACCCGTATCACGTAGGTGGTCAGAGTAACGTTTTACCAAATCCGGCTTTGAAACACGAGGATCCCGCCCTTATATTTCATTAGTCAATAGTACGCGGGACTTCTGCATACGATCAGACACCTCAACCATGAGGATTCGAACCCCAGGCCTGAGCCCGCCAGATGTGACCGGAGAACGCTACCTCTGGACTACCAGTATACTCAAAGCAGTCCTAGACTCTGTTATATTTCACACAAAGCCTGTTCAACGAGATTATGGCGCCGTGAACCTCTAATGGGGATTACCCGTATCACATACGTGGTCAGAGTAACGTTTTACCAAATCCGGCTTCGAAACACGAGGATCCATATGTATTTCATTAGCCCAATAAAGCACGCGGACTTCTACATACAATGAACACGCCACCCCGCCTGGGTTCGAACCCACGGCCCACGAGCCCACGACTTTGACCGGTGAACGATACTTCTGGACCACCAGGACACTAAAAGCAGTCCTAGACTCTGTTATATTTCACACAAAGGCTGTTCAACGACCTTATGGCGCCGTGAACCTCTAATGGGGACTAGCCGTATCACGTAGGTGGTCAGAGTAACGTTTTACCAAATCCGGCTTCGAAACACGAGGATCCATATATATTTCATTAGCCGAATAAAGCACGCGGACTTCTACATACAATCAACACCTCACCCCGCCAGTATTCGAACCGATGGCCCACGAGCCCATGACTGTGACCGGGGAACGCTACCTCTGGACCACCAGGATACTAAAAGCAGTCCTAGACAATGTTATATTTCACACAAAGCCTGTTCAACGAGCTTATGGCGCAGTGAACCTCTAATGGGGATTACCCGTATCACGTAGGTGGTCAGAGTAACGTTTTACCAAATTCGGCTTCGAAACAAGAGGATCCATATATATTTCATTAGCCCAATAAAGCATATGACTTCGACATACAATCAACACCTCACCCCGCCAGGATTCGACCCGATGGCCCACGAGCCCATGACTGTGACCGGGGAACGCTACCTCTGGACCACCAGGATACTCAAAGCAGTCCTAGACTCTGTTATATTTCACACAAAGCCTGTTCAACGTCCTTATGGCGCCGTGAACCTCTAATGGGGACTAGCAAAATCACGTAGGTGGTCAGAGTAACGTTTTACCAAATTCGGCTTCGAAACACGAGGATCCATATGTATTTCATTAGCCCAATAAAGCACGCGGACTTCTACATACAATGAACACCTCACCCCGCCAGGATTCGAACCCACGGCCCACGAGCCCATGACTGTGACCGGAGAACGCTACCTCTGGACTACCAGGATACTAAAAGAAGTCTTAGACTCTGTTATATTGCACACAAAGCATGTTCAACGACCTTATGGCGCCGTGAACCTCTAATGGGAACTAGCCGTATCACGTAGGTGGTTAGAGTAACGTTTTACCAAATCCGGCTTCGAAACACGAGGATCCATATATATTTCATTAGCAGAATAAAGCACGCGGAATTCGACATACAATCAACACCTCACCACGCCAGGATTCGAACCGATGGCCCACGAGCCCATGACTGTGACCGGGGAACGCTACCTCTGGACCACCAGGATACTAAAAGCACTCCTAGACAATGTTATATTTCACACAAAGCCTGTTCAACGAGCTTATGGCGCAGTGAATCTCTAATGGGGACTACCCGTATCACGTCTGTGGTCAGAGTAACGTTTTACCAAATCCGGCTTCGAAACACGAGGATCCATATGTATTTCATTCGCCCAATAAAGCAAGCGGACATCTACATACAATGAACACCTCACCCCGCCAGGAGTCGAACCCACGGCCCACGAGCCCATGACTGTGACTGGAGAAGGTTACCTCTGGACCACCAGGATACTAAAAGCAGTCCTGGACTCTGTTATATTTCACACAAAGCCTGTTCAACGAGCTTATGGCGCCGTGAACCACTAATGGGGATTACCCGTATCACATAGGTGGTCAGAGTAACGTTTTACCAAATCCGGCTTCGAAACAAGAGGATCCATATATATTTCATTAGCCCAATAAAGCACGCGGACTTCTACATACAATGAACGCGCGACCCCGCCAAGATTCGAACCCACGGCCCAGGAACCCAGGACTGTGAACGGCGAACGCTACCTCTGGACCACCAGGATACTAAAAGCAGTCGTAACTCTGTTATATTTCACACAAAGCCTGTTCAACGAGCTTATGGTGCCTCGAACCTCTAATGGGGACTACCCGTATCACCTAGGTGGTCAGAGGAACGTTTTACCAAATCCGGCTTTGAAACACGAGGATCCATATATATTTCTTTAGCCCAATAAAGCACGCGGACTTCTACATACAATGAACACCTCAACCCGCCAGGATTCGAACCCCCGGCCCATGAGCCCATGAATGTGACCGGGGAACGCTACTTCTGGACCACCAGGATACTCAAAGCAGTCATAGACTCTGTTATATTTCACACAAAGCCTGTTCAACGAACTTATGGCGCCGTGAACCTTTAATGGGGATTACCCGTATCACATACGTGGTCAGAGTAACGTTTTACCAAATCCGGCTTCGAAACACGAGGATCCATATGTATTTCATTAGCCCAATAAAGCACGCGGACTTCTACATACAATGAACACCTCATCCCGCCAGGATTCGAACGCACGGCCCACGAGCCCATGACTGTGACCGGGGAACGCTACCTCTGGACCACCAGGATACTAAAAGCAGTCCTAGACAATGTTATATTTCACACAAAGCCTGTTCAACGAGCTTATGGCGCCGTGAACCTCTAATGGGGACTACCCGTATCACGTAGGTGGTCAGAGTAACGTTTTACCAAATCCGGCTTCGAAACACGAGGATCGATATATATTTCATTAGCCCAATAAAACAAGCGGACTTCTACATACAATTAACACCTCACCCCGCCAGGATTCGAACCCACGGCCCATGAGCCCATGACTGTGACCGGGGAACGTTACCTCTGGACCACCAGGATACTAGAAGCAGTCCTAGACTCTGTTATATTTCACACAAAGCCTGTTCAACGAGCTTATGGCGCCGTGAACCACTAATGGGGATTACCCGTATCACGTAGGTGGTCAGAGTAACGTTTTACCAAATCCGGCTTCGAAACAAGAAGATCCATATGTATTTCATTAGCCCAATAAATCACGCGGACTTCTACATACAATGAACACCTCACCCCGCCAGGATTCGAACCCACGGCCCACGAGCCCATGACTGTGACTGGAGAAGGCTACCTCTGGACCACCAGGATATTAAAAGCAGTCCTAGACTCTGTTATATTTCACACAAAGCCTGTTCAACGAGCTTATGGCGCCGTGAACCTCTAATGGGGATTACCCGTATCACATACGTGGTCAGAGGAACGTTTACCTGCGTCATTTGAAACACGAGGGATCATATATATTTCTTTAGCCCAATAAAGCAGCGGACATCATACAATATGAACACCTCACCCTTTAAGTTCGAACCCCGGCCCTGAGCCCATGACTGTGACCGGAAGACGCTGCCTCTCATTACCAGGATACTAAAAGCAGTCCTGAACTCTGTTATATTTCACACAAAGCCTGTTCAACGAGCTTATGGCGCCGTGAACCACAAATGGGGATTACCCGTATCACGTAGGTGGTCAGAGAAACGTTTTACCAAATCCGGCTTCGAAACAAGAAGATCCATATGTATTTCATTAGCCCAATAAATCACGCGGACTTCTACATACAATGAACACCTCACCCCGCCAGGATTCTAACCCACGGCCCACGAGCCCAAGACTGTGACCGGAGAACGCTACCTCTGGACTACCAGGATACTAAAAGCAGTCCCAAACTCTGTTATATTTCACACAAAGCCTGTTCAACGAGCTTATGGCGCCGTGAACCTCTAATGGGGACTACCCGTATCACGTAGGTGGTCAGAGTAACGTTTTACCAAATCCGGCGTCGAAACACGAGGATCCATATATATTTCATTAGCCCAATAAAGCACGCGGACTTCTACATACAATGAACACCTCACCCCGCCAGGATTCGAACCCACGGCCCACGAGCCCATGACTGTGACCGGAGAACGCTACCTCTGGACTACCAGGATACTAAAACAAGTCTTAGACTCTGTTATATTTCACACAAAGCCTGTTCAACGACCTTATGGCGCCGTGAACCTCTAATGGGAACTAGCCGTATCACGTAGGTGGTTAGAGTAACGTTTTACCAAATCCGGCTTCGAAACACGAGGATCCATATGTATTTCATTCGCCCAATAAAGCAAGCGGACATCTACATACAATGAACACCTCACCCCGCCAGGATTCGAACCCACGGCCCACGAGCCCATGACTGTGACTGGAGAAGGCTACCTCTGGACCACCATGATACTAAAAGCAGTCCTAGACTCTGTTATATTTCACACAAAGCCTGTTCAACGAGCTTATGGCGCCGTGAACCACTAATGGGGATTACCCGTATCACGTAGGTGGTCAGAGTAACGTTTTACCAAATCCGGCTTCGAAACAAGAGGATCCATATATGTTCATTAGCCCAATAAAACCGGACTTCTACATACAATGAAGCAGCGACCCATGGGTGTTCGAACCTGACAGGAACCCAGGACTGTGAGCAGTGACGCTACCTCTGACACCAGGATACTAAAAGCAGTCGTAACTCTGTTATATTTCACACAAAGCCTGTTCAACGAGCTTATGGCGCCGTGAACCTCTAATGGGGACTTCCCGTATCACGTAGTTGGTCAGAGGAACGTTTTACCAAATCCTGCTTTGAAACACGAGGATCCATATATATTTCATTAGCCCAATAAAGCACGCGGACTTCTACATACAATGAACACCTCAACCCGCCAGGATTCGAACCCCCGGCCCACGAGCCCTTAGATATGACCGAGGGCGCTGCTTCTGGACCACCAGGATACTCAAAACGTCATAGACTCTGTTATATTTCTTCAGCCTGTTCCAGCGAACTTATGGCGCCGTCGGGCTGTGGAGTTACCGTATCCACATCGTGGTCAGGTAACGTTTTACCAAATCCGGCGAAACAGGGGATCCGCCATATTTCATTAGCCCAATAAAAGCAGCGGTTTCTACACATGCAATGAACCTCATCCTCCAGGATTCGAGCGCCTGACCCCACGAGGCCACATGACTGTGACGGGGAACGCTTTACCTCCTGGACCGCAGGATGCTAAAGCAGTCCTGAACAATGTTATATTTCACACAAAGCCTGTTCAGCGAGCTTGTGGCGCCGTGAACCTCTAATGAGGGACTACCACGTATCACGTAGGTGGTCAGGTAACACGTTTACCAAATCCGGCTTCAGAAACACGAGAGATCCATATGTATTTTATTGGCCCAATAAATCGGACTTCTACATACAATGAACACCTCACCCCGCCAGGATTCGAACCCACGTCCCACGAGCCCAAGACTGTGACCGGAGAACGCTACCTCTGGACTACCAGGATACTAAAAGAAGTCCCAAACTCTGTTATATTTCACACAAAGCCTGTTCAACGAGCTTATGGCGCCGTGCACCTCTAATGGGGACTACCCATATCACGTAGGTGGTCAGAGTAACGTTTTACCAAATCCGGCTTCGAAACACGAGGATCCATATATATTTCATTAGCAGAATAAAGCACGCGGACTTCGACATACAATCAACACCTCACCACGCCAGGATTCGAACCGATGGCCCACGAGCCCATGACTGTGACCGGAGAACGCTACCTCTGGACCACCAGGATACTAAAAGCAGTCCTAGACTCTGTTATATTTCACACAAAGCCTGTTCAACGAGCTTATGGCGCCGTGAACCACTAATGGGGATTACCCGTATCACGTAGGTGGTCAGAGTAACGTTTTACCAAATCCGGCTTCGAAACAAGAGGATCCATATATATTTCATTAGCCCAATAAGGCACGCGGACTTCTACATACAATGAACGCGCCACCCCGCCAAGATTCGAACCCACGGCCCAGGAACCCACGGCCCAGGATCCCACGACTGTGACCGGCGAACGCTACCTCTGGACCACCAGGATACTAAAAGCAGTCGTAACTCTGTTATATTTCACACAAAGCCTGTTCAACGACCTTATGGCGCCGTGAACCTCTAATGGGGACTACCCGTATCACCTAGGTGTCCAGAGGAACGTTTTACCAAATCCGGCTTTGAAACACGAGGATCCATATATATTTCTTTAGCCCAATAAAGCACGCGGACATCTACATACAATGAACACCTCACCCCGCCAGGATTCGAACCCACGGCCCACGAGCCCATGACTGTGACCGGAGAACGCTACCTCTCGACTACCAGGATACTAAAAGCAGTCCTAGACTCTGTTATATTTCACACAAAGCCTGTTCAACGAGCTTATGGCGCCGTGAACCACAAATGGGGATTACCCGTATCACGTAGGTGGTCAGAGAAACGTTTTACCAAATCCGGCTTCGAAACAAGAAGATCCATATGTATTTCATTAGCCCAATAAATCACGCGGACTTCTACATACAATGAACACCTCACCCCGCCAGGATTCGAACCCACGGCCCACGAGCCCAAGACTGTGACCAGAGAAAGCTACCTCTGGACTACCAGGATACTAAAAGTAGTCCCAAACTCTGTTATATTTCACACAAAGCCTGTTCAACGAGCTTATGGCGCCGTGAACCTCTAATGGGGACTACCCGTATCACGTAGGTGGTCAGAGTAACGTTTTACCAAATCCGGCTTCGAAACACGAGGATCCATATATATTTCATTAGCCCAATAAAGCACGCGGACTTCTACATACAATGAACACATCACCCCGCCAGGATTCGAACCCACGGCCCACGAGCCCATGACTGTGACCGGAGAACGCTACCTCTGGACTACCAGGATACTAAAAGAAGTCTTAGACTCTGTTATATTTCACACAAAGCGTGTTCAACAACCTTATGGCGCCGTGAACCTCTAATGGGAACTAGCCGTATCACGTAGGTGGTTAGAGTAACATTTTACCAAATCCGGCTTCGAAACACGAGGATCCATATATATTTCATTAGCAGAATAAAGCACGCGGAATAAAAGCAGTCCTAGACAATGTTATATTTCACACAAAGCCTGTTCAACGAGCTTATGGCGCATTGAACCTCTAATGGGGACTACCCGTATCAGGTCTGTGGTCAGAGTAACGTTTTACCAAATCCGGCTTCGAAACACGAGGATCCATATATATTTCATTAGCCCAATAAAGCAAGCGGACATCTACATACAATGAACGCCTCACCCCGCCAGGATTCGAACCCACGGCCCACGAGCCCATGACTGTGACTGGAGAACGCTACCTCTGGACCACCAGGATACTAAAAGCAGTCCTAGACTCTGTTATATTTCACACAAAGCCTGTTCAACGAGCTTATGGCGCCGTGAACCTCTAATGGGGACTACCCGTATCACGTAGGTGGTCAGAGAACGTTTTACCAAATCCGGCTTTGAAACACGAGGATCCATATATATTTCATTAGCCCAATAAAGCACGCGGACTTCTACATACAATGAACACCTCAACCCGCCAGGATTCGAACCCCAGGCCCACGAGCCCATGAATGTGACCGGGGAACGCTACTTCTGGACCACCAGGATACTCAAAGCAGTCCTAGACTCTGTTATATTTCACACAAAGCCTGTTCAACGAGCTTATGGCGCCGTGAACCTCTAATGGGGACTAGCCATATCACGTAGGTGGTCAGAGTAACGTTTTACCAAATCCGGCTTCGAAACACGAGGATCCATATATATTTCATGAGCAGAATAAAGCACGCGGACTTCGACATACAATCAACACCTCACCCCGCCAGGATTCGAACCGATGGCCCACGAGCCCATGACTGTGACCGGGGAACGCTACCTCTGTACCACCAGGATACTAAAAGCAATCCTAGACAATGTTATATTTCACACAAAGCCTGTTCAACGTGCTTATAGCGCCGTGAACCTCTAATGGGGATTACCCGTATCAGGTAGGTGGTCAGAGTAACGCTTTACCAAATCGGGCTTCGAAACACGAGGATCCATATATATTTCATTAGCCCAATAAAGCACGTGGACTTCTACATACAATCAACACCTCACCCCGCCAGGATTCGAACCCACGGCTCACGAGCCCATGACTGTGAACGGGGAACGCTACCTCTGGACCACCAGGATACAAAAAGCAGTCCTAGACAATGTTATATTTCACATAAAGCCTGTTCAACGAGCTTATGGCGCCGTGAACCTCTAATGGGGACTACCCGTATCACGTAGGTGGTCAGAGGAACGTTTTACCAAATCCGGCTTCGAAACACGAGGATCCATATATATTTCATTAGCAGAATACAGCATGCGGACTTCGACATAAAATGAACACCTCACCCCGCCAGGATTCGAATCCCACTGCCCACGAGCCCATGACTGTGACTGGAGAACGCTTCCTCTGGACCACCAGGATACTAAAAGCAGTCCTAGACTCTGTTATATTTCACACAAAGCCTGTTCAACGAGCTTATGGCGCCGTGAACCACTAATGGGGACTACCCGTATCACGTAGGTGGTCAGAGTAACGTTTTACCAAATCCGGCTTCGAAACACGAGGATCCATATGTATTTCATTAGCCCAATAAAGCACGCGGACTTCTACATACATTGAACACCTCACCCCGCCAGGATTCGAACCCACGGCCCACGAGCCCATGCCTGTGACCTACAAACGCTACCTCTGGACTCCCAGGATACTAAAAGCAGTCCTAGACTCTGTTATATTTCACACAAAGCCTGTTCAACGAGCTGGCGCCGTGAACCTCTAATGGGGATTTCCCGTATCACGTAGGTGGTCAGAGTAACGTTTTACCAAATCCGGCTTTGAAACACGAGGATCCATATATATTTCATTAGCCCAATATAGCACGCGGACTTCTACATACAATGAACACTTCAACCCGTCAGGATTCGAACCCCCGGCCCACGAGCCCATGAATGTGACCGGGGAACGCTACTTCTGGACCACCAGGATACTCAAAGCAGTCCTAGACTCTGTTATATTTCACACAAAGCCTGTTCAATGACCTTATGGCGCCGTGAACCTCTAATGGGGACTAGCCGTATCACGTAGGTGGTCAGAGTAACGTTTTACCAAATCCGGCTTCGAAACACGTGGATCCATATGTATTTCATTACCCCAATAAAGCATGCGGACTTCTACATACAATGAACACGCCACCCCGCCAGGATTCGAACCCACGGCCCATGAGCCCATGACTGTGACCGGGGAACGCTACCTCTGGACCACCAGGATACTAAAAGCAGTCCTAGACAATGTTATATTTCACACAAAGCCTGTTCAACGAGCTTATGGCGCAGTGAACCTCTAATGGGGATTACCCGTATCACATACGTGGTCAGAGTAGCGTTTTACCAAATCCGGTTTCGAAGCAAGAGGATCCATATATATTTCATTAGCCCAATAAAGAACGCGGACTTCTACATACAATGAACGCGCCACCCCGCCAAGATTCGAACCCACGGCCCACGAGCCCATGACTGTGACCGGAGAACACTACCTCTGGACTACCAGGATACTAAAAGCAGTCCTAAACTCTGTTATATTTCACACAAAGCCTGTTCAACGAGTTTATGGCGCCGTGAACCACTAATGGGGTTTTCCCGTATCACGTAGGTGGTCAGAGTAACGTTTTACCAAATCCGGCTTCGAAACAAGAGGATCCATATATATTTCATTAGCCCAATAAAGCACGCGGACTTCTACATATAATGAACGCGCCACCCCGCCAAGATTCGAACCCACGGCCTAGGAACCCTCTACTCTGACCGGCGAACGCTACCTCTGGACCACCAGGATACTAAAAGCAGTCGTAGCTCTGTTATATTTCACACAAAGCCTGTTCAACGAGCTTTTGGCGCCGTGAACTCTAATGGGGACTACCCGTATCACGTAGGGGGTCAGAGTAACGTTTTACCAAATCCGGCTTCGAAACACGAGGATCCATATGTATTTCATTAGCCCAATAAAGCATGCGGACTTCTGCATACAATGAACACGCCAACCCGCAAGGATTCGAACCCACGGCCCACGAGCCCACGACTTTGACCGGGGAACGCTACTTCTGGACCACCAGGATACTAAAAGCAGTCCTAGATTCTGTTATATTTCACACAAAGCCTGTTCAACGACCTTATGGCGCCGTGAACCTCTAATGGGGACTAGCCGTATCACGTAGGTGGTCAGAGTAACCTTTTACCAAATCCGGCATCGAAACACGAGGATCCATATATATTTCATTAGCCGAATAAAGCACGCTGACTTCGACATACAATCAACACCTCACCCCGCCAGGATTCGAACCGATGGCCCACGAGCCCATGACTGTGACCGAGGAACGCTACCTCTGGACCACCAGGATACTAAAAGCAATCCTAGACAATGTTATATTTTACACGAAGCCTGTTCAAGGAGCTTATGGCGCAGTGAACCTCTAATGGGGACTACCCGTATCACGTCTGTGGTCAGAATAACGTTTTACCAAATCCGGCTTCGAAACACGAGGATCCATATGTATTTCGTTTGCCCAATAAAGCAAGCAGACATCTACATACAATGAACACCTCGCCCCGCCAGGATTCGAACCCACGGCCCACGAGCCTATGACTGTAACTGGAGAACGCTACCTCTGGACCACCAGGATACTAAAAGCAGTCCTAGACTCTGTTATATTTCACACAAAGCCTGTTGAACGAGCTTATGGCGCCGTGAACCTCTAATGGGGACTACCCGTATCACATAGGTGGTCAGAGTAACGTTTTACCAAATCCGGCTTCGAAACACGAGGATCCATATGTATTTCATTAACCCAATAAAGCACGCGGACTTCTACATACAATGAACACCTCACCCCGCCAGGATTCGAACCCACGGCCCATGAGCCCATGACTGTGACCGGAGAATGCTACCTCTGGACCACCAGGATACTAAAAGCAGTGCTAGCCTCTGTTATTTTTCACAGAAAGCCTGTTCAAGGAGCTTATGGCGCCGTGAACCTCTAATGGGGATTACCCGTATCACGTACGTGGTCAGACTCACGTTTTACCAAATCCGGCGTCGAAACAAGAGGATCCATATATATTTCATTAGCCCAATAAAGCACGCGGACTTCTACATACAATGAACGCGCCACCCCACCAAGATTCGAACCCACGGCCCAGGAACCCACGACTGTGACCGGCGAACGCTACCTCTGGACCACCAGGACACTAAAAGCAGTCGTAACTCAGTTATATTTCACACAAAGCCTGTTCAACGAGCTAATGGCGCCATGAACCTCTAATGGGGACTACCCGTATAACGTAGGTGGTCAGAGGAACGTTTTACCAAATCCGGCTTTGAAACACGAGGATCCATATATATTTCATTAGCCCAATAAACCACGCGGACTTCTACATACAATGAACACCTCAACCCGCCAGGATTCGAACCCCAGGCCCACGAGCCCATGAATGTGACCGGGGAACGCTACTTCTGGACCACCAGGATACTCAAAGCAGTCCTAGACAATGTTATATTTCACACAAAGCCTGTTCAACGAGCTTATAGCGCCGTGAACCTCTAATGGGGATTACCCGTATCAGGTAGATGGTCAGTGTAACGTT
>NW_024741415.1:0-17073 GCF_018991925.1 Homarus americanus
TCAGGGGTGTAGCTGGAAGTGACGGAGGTGTAACTGGGAGAGTCGGAGATGTTCCTGAGAGTGTCAGGCGTGTACCTGGGAGCCAGATGTGACCTGGGAGTGCAGATGTGCACCCAGAGTGCCAGAGGAGTACCTAGAAGGCCAGAGGAGTACCTGGGAATTAAGAGGTACCAGAAGGCCAGAGAGCACCAGAGTGTAGAGGCATACCTCAAACGTCAGGATGTGTACCTGAGCACGGAGGTTTACCTGGGAGTGTCGGAGATAACCTGGAAGTGTCAGGCGTACCTGGGAGGCCAGAGGACCTGAGAAAGTCAGATGTACCTGGGAGTGTAGAGGTGACCAGAGAGTCTCAGATACCTGGGAGGGCCAGAGGAACCAGGAGTGTCAGAGGATACACAGAGCAAGCAGAGGCACTGGGAGACGGAGGTGTACCTGGGAGGCCAGGAGGTACCTGGGGAGGCACGGAGGTGTTACTGAGGAGTGTCAGGTGCCCTGGCGCCCAGATGTGTACCTGTGAGGTCAGAGGTACCCTGGGAGGCCGAGGAGTACCTGGGAGTGAGAGGAGTTCCTGAGTATCAGGGTGTACTTGGGAGAGCCAGAGTACCTGGGAGGCTGCCTGAGGTGTACCTGGGAGTGCTCCTGAGGTACCTGGGAGGCCAGGAGACCAGGAGTGTAAGAGGCATACCCTGGGAGTGTCACAGGTGTACCAGGAGACAGGAGGAGTATCTCGGGAGTGTCAGAGGTGCACCAGGGAGGCTGAGGATACTTGGGAGTACAGAGGTGTACCTGGGAGTGTCTGGAGGTACCTGGGAGGCCTGAGGTGTACCTGGGAGCAAAGGAGGTACCTGGGAGCAAGTCAGGTAAAACAGGGGAGGTTGGGGAGTGGCCTGGGAGTGAGCAGAGGTGCACGTGAGTGGCAGAGATGTACCTGGGAGTGCTGGGAGGCAGGCCTGTGAGCTGTGAGATGTACCAGGGAGTGTCAGGTGGCTTTGTAGTGCTGGGTGGTGTACAGGGAGTGCTCATGTGTACTTGGGAGTGTTTAAAATAGGGAGTGCTCATGAGGAGCACGGGAGTGTCAGAGGTGTACCTGGGAGGCCAGGTGTACTTAGGAGGTGCCCAGGAGCGGCCTGGGAGGTTCAGGTAGCTTTGGGAGGTTGGGGAGGAGAATTAGAGTAAGAGGTAACAGAAATTGGGGGAAAATTGGGGGAGTGTCTAAGGAAATGGGAGTGTCAGGGGTGTACCAGGAGTGCTGGAGAGCACCTGGGAGGTCAGGAGGTACCTGGGAGTGTCGGGGTGGGGCACTGGTAGGGCCCCAGGTTTACCTGGGGAGTGTCTCCAGGTGTGCCCAGCATCAGAGGTGCCCTGGGGAGGTTCGAGGTGTACTTGGAGTGTCTGTGGTACCTGGAGCTCAGAGGCACCCGGGAGGCCAGGGGTGTACCTGGGAGTTTGGAGGTGTACCTGGGAGGCTGGGAGGTGTACCTGAGTATCAGAGGTGTACCTGGGAGAGCTGGGGTACCTGGGAGTGTCAGTAACTGAAGTGACGGGAGGTGTAACTGGGAGGCCAGGAGGTGTACCTGGGAATGTCAGACGGGGCCTTGGGAGTGACAGAGGACACTGGAGCAAGCTGGAGGAGTACCTGCGTCAAGGTGTAACCTGGGAGGCCGAGGTACCTGGAGCAAATGAGAGGTGTGCCTGGGAGGTTCCTGACAGGTAATTTGCAGAGTAAGCCTGAGGTGTACCTGGGAGGCCAGAGGCCCAGGAAGTGTGGGAAGAGGTGCACCAGGTATATCAGGAGTACCTGGAGTGTCAGAAAAACAGGGAGTACCAGAGACACAGAGAGGCTGAGTTACCTGGGAGTGTCTGAGATGCACCTGAAGTGTATGAGGAGCAACTGGGAGCAAGAGGCGTACCATGAGTGTCAGAGCACTGGAGACAGGAGTGTACAGAGAGCATCACAGATGCACCGAGATTCAGAGGTAAAGGGAGTGTCAAAGGAGTACCTGGGAGCGCAGTTGTAACTGGGAGGCCAGAGGAGCAGAAACCAGGAATAAGAGGTGTACCTGGAGCACAGAGGAGTACCAGAGATCAAGATGTGCAACTGAAATGACGGAGGTGTAACTGGGAAGACAGAGGTTCACTGGGATGCCAGGATGTACCTGGAAGTGCACCTGGGAGACCAGAGGCACCAGAGATTCAGAGGAGACACGGAGGCTGAGGTGAACCAGGAAGCTACCAAACAGGTACCTAGAAGTGCTGTGAGTGTACCTGGGAGGCCAGAGGTGTACCTGGGAGTAATCAGAAGAGTACCTCACGAGCACAGTGTCGGAGGTGTACCTGGGTGTGTCTGAGGAGCACCTGGGAGGTAAGAGGTGTACCTGGGAGCCAGAGGACCTGGGAGGTCAGAGGCATACCTGGGAGGCAGAGGTGTACCTGGAGTGCCTGAGGTGTACCTGGGAGGCAAGAGGAGCAACCAGGAGTGTAAGAGGTGTACCTGGGAGGCCAGAGGTGTACCAGGAGTATCAGAGGATTATCTGGGAGTGCTGGGAGGTGTACCAGGAGTGTCAGAGGAGTACCTGGAAAGCCAGAGGGGTACCTGGGAGGCCTGAGGCAAACCTGGGAGCAAGGTGAGGTGTACCTGGAAAAGTCAGGTGTACCAGGGAGTGTTGGGAGAAAAAAGAAGGTACCTGGGAGCACCGGAGGTGTACCTGGAGTGTCGGAGGTGCACCTGTGAGGAGAGTACCTGGGAGTGTAAGCAAGTATCTGGAGAGTGTCAATGGTGCAACAAGGAGTGTCAGAGGCCTGGAGAGCCAGAGGTGTACCCGGGAGGTCATAGGTGTACCTGGGAGGTGGAGAGGTGAACCAGGGAGGCCAGGAGAGTACCTGGGAGGTCAGAGGTACACATGGGAGCATCAGAGGTTTACCTGGGAGTGTCAGGGGTGTACCTGGGAGCGTCTGGTGTAACTGGAAGTGACGGAGGTGTAACTCGGAGAATCGGAGATGTCCGAGATGCAGGCGGTACCTGGGAGGCTCAGAGTACCTGGGAGGCTGCAGAGGTGAAACTGGGAGGCCGGAGGAGTACCTGGGAGGCCAGAGGAGTCTCCTGGGAGGCAGTACCAGAGAGTGTCAAGGAGTACCTGGGAGGCAACCCTGGGAGTGTAGGAGGTACCTGGGAGAGTCGGAGGTGTACCTGGGAGTGTCGGAGGTACCTAGGAGTGTCAGAGCAGTTCCTGGGAGGTCAGAGAGGCCCTGGGAGTGCCAGAAGTGTACCTGGGATGTCAGGTGTAACCAGAGAGTCAGAGGAATACCCGGAGTCAGGGGGTACCTGGGAGTGTGAGGTGTACCTGGGAGCAAGCCGGAGGCACCTGGGAGTGTCAGAGGTACCTGGGACGTCAGAGGAACCTGGAGTGTCAGAGGTACCTAGGAGCATCAGTGAGTTCTGAAGTGACAAAGGTACCTGGAGTGACAGGGGTGTACCAGGAGTGTCTGAGGAGCACTTGGGAGTGTCATGGGTGTACCTGGAGTGTCGGAGGTGTGCCTGGGAGCTGGAGATTGGCCAGAGCTGCAACTGGGAGTGTCTGAGGCATACCTGGGAGAGCCAGAGGTGTTCCCGGCCAATCGGAGGTGTACCTGGGAGGCAGAGGTGCCTGGGAGTGACAGCGGTGTACCTGGGAGGCAGTCAGGCGAACCTGGGAGTGTCTGAGGTGTACCTGGGAGAGTCTGGAGGTGTACCTGGGAGAGCCTGAGGTAGCTAAAGGAGAGAGAAGCACCAGCGAGTGTCAGAGGAGTACCTGGGAGTGAGGGAGACCTGGGAGTGTGAGGTGTACCTGGGAGCTGCCTAAGGTGCACCTGGGAGGTCAGAGGTGCACCTGGGAGCAGCAGAGGTGTACCTGGGAGGCCTGAGGTGTACCTGGGAAGTGTTCGAGGTGCACATGGAGTGTCAGCGGTGTACCTGGGACTACAGAGCAACCTGGGAGAACAGAGAAACAGAGAGAGAGACACCTGGGATCAGAGTACCTGGGAGGCTGGAGGTGTACCTGGGAGGTCGGAGGTGTACCTGGGAGGCCAGGCACCTAGGAGTGTCAGAGCAGTCCCTGGGAGTGTCAGAAGGAGCACCTGGGAGGTCAGAAGTGTACCTGGGAGGCAGGGGTGTACCAGAGAGTGTCAGAGGAGAACCTGGGAGTGTCAGGGGTGCACCTGGGAGTGTTGGAGGTACCTGGGAGAGCCGAGGTGTACCTGGGAGGACAGAGGGTACCTGGGAGGACAGAGGTACCTGGGAGGACAGAGGGCACCTGGGAGCATCAGGAGTCCCTGGAAAAGTCAAAGATGTACCTGGGAGCGGCCAGGGAGTGTCTGAGGAGTACCTGGGAGGTCATGGGTGTACCTTGGAGAGTCGGAGGTACCTGGGAGAGTCAGAGGTGTTCCTGAGAGTGTCAGGTGTACCTGGAGTACAGATGTGTACATGTGAGGCCAGAGGTACCTGGGGCTCAGGAGGAGCACCTGGGAGGAAGAGAGTCTCCTGAGAGTATCAGGATGTACTTGGGAGAGTCAGGTGTACCTGGAGGTCTGAGGTGTACCTGGGAGTGCCTGAGGCACCTGGGAGGCCAGTGGAGATCCAGGAGTGTAAGAGGCATACCTGGGAGGTCAGAGGTGTACCAGGAGCATCTGAGGAGGCCTGGAGATGTCAGAGGTGTACCAGGAGTGTCAGAGAGTACCTGGAGTGGCAGAGGTGTACCTGGGAGGTCTGAGGTGTACCTGGGAGGTATGAGGTGTACCTGGGAGTGCCAGGTGTGTACCAGGAGTGTCAGAGCACTGGGAGTGACAGTGGTGTACCTGTGAGTCAGAGATGTACCTGGGAGCAGTCAGAGGTACTGGGAGTGTCTAAGGTGTGGGCAGTGTTTACAAACTGGGAGGCGAGGAGAACCAGGAGTGCAAGAGGTGCACCTGGGAGTGCTGAGTAGTGTACCAGGAGGCCAGAGGTGTACCACGGGAGTGACAGGGATACCTGGGATTATCAGAGGTACCTGGGAGGCTAGGGGGTACCTGGGAGTGTCAAAGGTGTACCTGGGAGCATCAGGAGGCACCTGGGAGTGTCGGAGGTACCTGGAGTGTCAGGGTACCTGGGAGTGCAGAGGTACCCGGGAGTGTCAGAGGACCTGGGAGTGTCAGAGGAGTACCTGGGAGTGTTAGAGGAGTCTGGGATGTCAGGGTGTACTTGGGAGTGTCAGAGGTGTACCTGGAGTGTCGAGGTACCCGGGAGTGTCAGGGGTATCATGAGCATCAGAGGAGTATCTGGGAGCACAGAGGTACCAGGGAGTGTCAGAGGTGTACCTGGGAGTGTCTGAGGTGTACCTGGGAGGTCGGAGGCTGCCCGGAGAGGTTGGGGTGTACCTGAGGCCAGTGCACCTGGGAGTGTCAGAGGTACCTGGGAGTGTCTGAGGTGTACCTGGGAGGTCTGAGGTACATGGAGCATCAGAGGAGTATCTGGGAGAGTCAGAGGTGTACCAGGGAGAGCCAGAGGTACCTGGGAGTGTCTGAGGTGTACCTAGAGTGTCGGAGGTGTACCGAGAGTGTCAGGGGGTACCTGGGATGTCAGATGTACCTGGGAGGCCAGAGGTGCACCTGGGAGGCCAGAGGAGTACCTGGGAGCAACAGAGGAGTCCTGAGAGTGCCGGGGGTGTACCTGGGAGGACAGAGGTGTACCTGGGAGTGTCTGAGGTGTACCTGGAGTGAGGTGTACCTGGCAGTGTGGTGTACCAGGGAGTGCAGGAGTACCTGGGAGTGACAGAGGCATACCTGAGAGTGTCAGAGATGTACTGGAAGTGTCGGAGGCGTGCCTGGGAGGTCAGAGGTGTACCTGGGAGGCGGAGGTGTACCTGTACCGGGGAAAATGTGGTACAGGCCCAGGAGTGTCAGAGGTACCTGGGAGCAAGTCAGAGGTGAACCAGGGAGTGTAAGATTATTATCTGGGAGGCCGAGGTGTACCAGGGAGTGTTGGGAGGAGTACCTGGGAGTGTCAGAGGGGTAGCTGGGAGTGTCTGAGGTACCTGGGAGTAAGTGAGGTGTACCTGGCAGCAAGCCAGGTATGTACAAGGGAGGCCGGGTGCACCTGGGAGCAAGAAGTGTACCTGGGAGTGTCGGAGGTGTACCTGGGTGTGTCTGGAGGAGCACCTGGGAGCAAGGATGGTCTGGAGAGCGTCAACAGATACCAGTGAGTGTCAGAGGTATACCTGGGAGTGTCAGGGGAGGTGTACCTGGGAGTGTCAGAGAGGTGTGGCCTGGGAGCAAGTCAGAGGTGAACCAGGGAGTGTCAGAGAGTACCTGGGTACAGAGGTGTACCTGGGGAGTATCAGGAGGTTTACCTGGGAGTGTCAGGGGTGTACCTGGGAGTGTCAGTGGTGTAACTGAAGTGACGGAGGTGTAATCTCGGGAGAGAATGTGAGATGTTCCTGGAGAGGTCAAGGCACCTGGGAGGTCAGATGTGTACCTGGGGAGGTCAGGTGTGTACCTGGGGAGGCCAGAGGAGCACCTGGGAGTGCTCAGGAGGAGTCCCTGGGAGCGTCAGGGGTGTACCAGAGAGCACAGGAGGAGTACCTGGGAGCAAGCCTGGGGTACCTGGGAGTGTTGGAGGTGTACCTGGGAGTGTCGGAGGTGGCCTGGGAGCCGCAGCCGTACCTAGGAGTGTCAGAGCAGTTCCCTGGGAGTGTCAGTGAGCACCTGGGAGGTCAGAAGGCACCTGGAGTGTCAGGGTAAAAATTCAGAGAGTGTCGAGAGCACCTGGGAGCAAGGTCAGGGTTGTACCTGGGAGTGTTGGAGGTGCACCTGGGAGCAGTCGAGGTGTACTTGGGGAGTGTCAGAGGTGTACCTGGGAGGTCAGAGGTGTACCTGGGAGCCAGAGGTGTACCCGGGGAGCAAGCCAGTGCACCTGGGAGCATCAGGAGTTCCTGGAAGTGTCAAGGTGTACCTGGGAGGCTCAGGGGTGTACCAGGGAGTGTCTGAGGAGTACACTCTTAGAGCATCATGGTGCAAAAAAATCTGGGAGTGTTTTGAGGCACCTCCTGAGTTTCGGAGGTGCACCCTGGGAGGCCAGGAAAATGGGAGCAACTGAGGTATACCTGGGAGAGCCAGAGGTGTTTCTGGCCAATCGGGAGGTGTACCTGGGAGCAAGCCAGAGGTACCTGGGAGAGACAGCGGTGTACCTGGGAGTGCTGGGAGAACCCGGGGAGTGCCTGAGGTGTACCTGGGAGTGTTCGAGGTGTACCTGGGAGTGTCTGAGGTGTAGCTGGGAGCATGAGGAGAAGCACCAGCGGAGTGTCGAGGAGCACCTGGGAGGTGGGAGAGGTGCACCTTGGAGGCAGGAGGTGTACCTGGGAGCGTTCAAGGCGCACCTGGGGAGCAAGTCAGAGGTGTACCTGGGAGAAAGCAGAGGTGTACCTGGGAGTGTCTGGAGGTGTACCTGGAAGTGTCTGAGGTGCACATGTGAGTGTCAGTGGTGTGTCATGGTGTACCTGGAGTGCTGAAGGTACCTGGGACTGTCAGGAGGTATACCTGGGAGTATCAGAGTTGCACCTGGGAGTGTCAGAGGGGTACCTGGGAGTGTCAGAGGAGCACCTGGGAGTACAACAGACGAGCCCTGGGAGGTCAGGGGTGTACTTGGGAGCACAGAGGTGTACCTGGGAATGTCTGAGGTGTACCCGTGGGAGTGTCTGAGGAAAAATTAGAGCATGAGAGGAGTGGCCTGGGAGTCAGAGGTGTATCAGGGGAGTGTCAGATGTGTGTACCCAGAGTGTCAGGAAAGGTACCTGGGAGTGTCAGAGGAGCACCTGGGAGTGTGAGAGAGTCCCTGAGAGTATCAGGGGTGTACTTGGGAGTGCTGGGAGGTACCAGGGAGGCCCAGAGAGTATCTGGGAGTGCCGAGGCACCTGGGAGTGTCAGAGGAGCACGGGAGTGTCAGAGGTGTACCTGGGAGTGTCTGAGGTGTAACGGGAGTGCAAGGAGGTGTACCTGGGAGTGTTGTGTACCAGTGAGTGTTAGAGTACCTGGGAGTGACAGAGGTACCTGTGAGTATCACAGGATGCACCTGGGAGGTCAGGAGGTGTACCTGGGGAGGTTCAAGGTGTATCTGGGAGTGTCTGAGGTGTAACTGGGAGTGTCTGAGGTACCTGGAGTGGGGTCAGGGGAGAACCAGGAAGTGTAGGGAGGTGTACCTGGGAGCAAGTCAGAGAGTACCCAAGAGCAAGTCAGGGGTGTACCTGGGAATTTCAGGAGGTGTACCTGGGAGCATCGTGGAGGTTTACCTGGGAGCAAGCCGGGAGATGTACCTGAAGGAGGCGTACCTGGGAGCAACAGAGGTGCCCAAGAGTGTCAGATGTGTACCTGGGAGTGTCAGAGGTGCACAGAGAGTGTCAGAGGTGTACCTGGGAGGTCAGAGAACCAGGGAGGCCGAGGAGCACCTGGGAGTGCTTCAGGGGTGTACCCTGGGAGTGCTCAGAGGTGTACCTGGGGAGTGTAAGAAGGGCACCTGGGAGCACGGAGGTGTACCTGGGGAGGCCAGAGGTACCTGGGTGCTGTCTGAGGAGTACCTGGGAGTGTGGGCAAGTTAAAATTTGGGAGGTCAGTGGTACCAGGGAGTGTCAGAGGCATACCTGGGAGTGTCTGAGGTGTACCTGGGAGTGTTGGGAGGTGTACCTGGAGCAAGCCAGAGTAGAACCAGGGGAGTGTCAGAGAGGAGTTCCTGGGAGTGTCAGAGTGTACCTGGGAGTATCAGAGGTTTACCTGGGAGTGTCAGGGGTGTACCTGGGAGTGTCAGGGTGTAACTGGAAGTGACGGAGGTGTAACTGGGAGTGTCAAAGGTGCACCTGGGAGGTCAGGAGGTGTACCCGGGAGCAATGGAGATGTTCCTGGAGAGTGTCAGGCGTGTACCTGGGAGGCGTCAGATGTGTACCTGGGAGCGTCTGAGTGTAGCTGGGAGTGTCAGGGGTGTACCAGGGAGTGTCTGAGGAGCACTTGGAAGCATCATGGGTGGCCTGGGAGTGTCGGGAGGTGTACTCAGAGTCTCGGGAGGTGTACCTGGGAGCACAGAGGTGTACCTGTGAGCAGTTCGAGGTGTGAAGCTGGGAGTGTCAGGAGGTGTACCTGGGAGTGACAGTGGTGTACCTGGGAGCAACAGAGGTGAACCTGGGGAGTGTCTGAGGTGCACCTGGGAGTGTCTGGAGGTGTAAAGGAGTAAACTGAGGTGTAGCTGGGAGTATGAGAGAAGTACCAGTGAGGTCAGAGGAGTACCTGGGAGTGTGTGAGAGGTGTACCTGGGAGTGTGTGAGGTACCTGGGAGTGTCTGGAGGTGTACCTGGGAGGCCAGAGGTGTACCTAGGAGCAGCAGAGTGTGTACCTGGGGAGCAGTCTGGAGGTGTACCTGGAAGTGCCTGAGGCACATGAGTGTCAGCGTGTTCCTGGCAGCAAGTCATGTGTACCTTGGGAGTGTCAGCGTGTACCTGGGATTGTCAGGAGGTATACCTGGGAGTATCAGAGGTGTACCTGGAGCAAGCTGGAGGGCAACACCCAGAGTGTCAAGCAAAATGGCAGAGGCCAGAGGTGTACCTGGAGTGTCGGAGGAAACCGAGAGGGCCTCAGGGTGCACCTCGGAGTGTCACATGTGTACCTGGGAGTGTCAGGAGGCAGCCTGGGAGTGTCAGAGAGCACCTGGGGAGTGTCAGACGAGTCTCTGGGAGGCCAGGGGTGCACTTGGGAGTGTCAGAGGCACCTGGGAGTGTCTGCGGTACCCGGGAGCAAGTTCGAGGTACCAGGGAGCACAGAGAGCATTCTGAAGTGTCAAGGTACCTGGGAGGCCAGGGGTGTACCAGGGAGTGTCTGGAGGAGTACTTGGGAGTGCCAAGGGTGTACCTGGGAGTGTCGGAGGTGTACCTGGGAGGCCGGGTAACGGGAGTGCCAGAGGCACCTGGGAGGCCTTAGGTATACCTGGGAGAGCCATCGGAGGTGTACCTGGGAGTGTCAGAGGTGTACCTGGGAGTGACAGCGGTACCTGGGAGTGTCAGAGGTGAACCTGGGAGTGTCTGAGGTGTACCTGGGAGGTCATGGTGTACCTGGGAGTGTCGGAGGTGTACCTGGGAGAGTCGGAGGTGTACCTGGGAGTGCCAGAGGTGTACCTGGGAGTGTCTTAGGTATACCGGGGAGAGCCAGAGGTGTCCTTGGCCAATCGGAGGTGTACCTGGGAGTGTCAGAGTGTACCTGGGAGTGACAGCGGTGTACCTGGGAGTGTCAGAGGTGAACCTGGGAGTGTCTGAGGTGTACCTGGGAGTGTCAGAGGTGAACCTGGGAGTGTCTGAGGTAGCTGGGAGATGGGGAGAGAAGTACCAGCGAGTGTCAGAGGAGTACCTGGGAGTGTGAGAGGTGTACCTGGGAGGTGTGAGTACCTGGGAGTGTCCAAGGTGTACCTGGGAGTGTCAGAGGTACCTGGAAGTAGCAAAGGCACCTGGGAGTGTCTGAGGTGTACCGGAAGTGTCTGAGGTGTACATGGAGTGTCAGCTGAGCCCTGGCAGGCCGAGTGTACCTGAGGAAGCCGGGTACCTGGGACTGTCAGAGGTATACCTGGGAGATCAGGAGGTGTACCTGGGAGTGTCAGAGGGTACCTGGGAGGCCAAGGTGTACCTGGGAGTGTCAGAGGTGTACCTGGGAGTGTCGGAGGTGCTTGAGAGTTTAGGGTGTACCTGGAGTGTCAGATGTGTACCTGGGAGTGTCAGAGGTACCTGGGAGGCGGAGGAGCACCTGGGAGGTCAGACGAGTCCCGGGAGTGTCAGGGGTGTACTTGGGAGTGTCAGAGGTGTACCCAGGAATGTCTGAGGTGTACCCGGGAGTGTCTGAGGTACCAGGGAGTATGAGAGAGTATCTGGGAGAGTCAGAGGTACCAGGTAGTGTCAGAGGTGTACCTGGGAGTGTCAGAGGTGTACCTGGGAATGTCGGAGGTGTTCCTGAGAGTTTCAGGGGTGTACCTGGGAGTGTCAGATGTGTACCTGGGAGTGTCAGAGGTGCACCTGGGAGGTCAGAGGAACCTGGAGTGTCAGACGAGTCCCTGGGAGTGTCAGGGGTGTACTTGGGAGTGTCAGAGGTGTACCTAGGAATGTCTGAGGTACCCGGGAGTGTCTGAGGTACCAGGGAGGATGAGAGGAGTATCTGGGAGTGTCAGAGGTGTACCAGGGAGTGTCAGAGGTGTACCTGGGAGTGTCAGAGGTGTACCTGGGAATGTCGGAGGTGCCTGAGAGTTTAGGGTGTACCTGGGAGTGTCAGGATGTACCTGGGAGTGTCTGAGGTGTACCTGGGAGTGTCTGAGGTGTACCTGGGAGTGTCTGGTGTAGCTGGGAGTATGAGAGAAGTACCAGCGAGTGTCAGAGGAGCACCTGGGGTGAGGTGTACCTGGGAGTGTGTGGAGGTGTACCTGGGAGTGTCTGTGTACCTGGGAGTGTTAGAGGTGTACCTGGGAGTAGCAGAGGTGCACCTGGGAGTGTTCAAGGTGTACCTGGAAGTGTCTGAGGTGTACATGGAGTGTCACGTGTTCCTGGTGCGCCAGGTGTACCTGGGAGTGTCATGGTGTACCTGGGACTGTCAGAGGTATTCCTGGGAGTATCAGAGGTGTCTGGGAGGTCAGAGGGGCACCTGGGAGTGTCAAGGTGTACCTGGGAGTGTCAGAGGTACCTGGGAGTGTTTGTCCCTCAGAGTTTCAGGGTGTACCTGGGAGGCCAGATGTGTACCTGGGAGTGTCAGAGGTGTACCTGGGAGGTCAGAGAGTACCTGGGAGTGTCAGACGAATCCTGGGAGTGTCAGGGGTGTACTTGGGAGTGTCAGAGGTGTACCTGGGAATGGCGAGGTGCACCCGGGAGTGCCTGAGGTGTTCCAGGGAGCAAGGAGAGGAGTACGGGAGTGTCCAAGGTGTACCTGGGAGTGTCTGAGGTGTAACTGGGAGTGTCTGAGGTACCTGGGAGTGTCAGGAGAACCAGGAAGTGTAAGAGGTGTACCTGGGAGTGTCAGAGGTGTACCTGGAATGTCGGACTGGGAATGTCGGAGGTAAACCCCTGAGAGTTTCAGGGTGCACCTGGGAGGTCAGGATGCACCTGGGAGTGTCAGAGGTGCACCTGGAGTGTCAGAGGAGCACCTGGGAGTGTCAGACGAGTCCCTGGGAGTGTCAGGGGTAATGCAGAGTGTCAGAGGTGTGCCCAGGGAATGCCCGAGGTGTACCCGGGAGTGCTCCGAGGTGCACCAGGAGCATGAGAGAGTATCTGGGAGGTCAGAGGTGTACCAGGGAGTGTCAGAGGTGTACCTGGAGCAACAGAGGTGTACCTGGGAATGCCAGGCCCTGAGAGTTTCAGGGGTGTACCTGGGAGTGTCAGATGTGTGCCTGGGAGGTCTGAGGTGCACCTGGGAGTGTCTGAGGTGCATCTGGGAGGTCTGAGTAGCTGGGAGCATGAGAGAAGTACCAGCGAGTGTCAGGAGTGAGCACCTGGGAGTGTGAGAGGTACCTGGGAGTGTGTGAGGTGCACCTGGGAGCCCAGGCACTGGGAGTGTTAGAGGTACCTGGGAGTGTAAAGCAGAGAGGTACCTGGGAGTGTCTACAGTGTACCTGGAAGTGTCTGAGGTGCACATGGAGTGCTTGGGCGGTAAGCCCCAGTGTCGGGGCGGTGTACTGGGAGTGTCAAGGTGCACCTGGGGACTGCTCAGAGTATTCTGGGAGCATCAGAGGTACCTGGGAGTGTCAGAGGGCACCTGGGAGTGTCACAGTACCTGGGAGTGTCAGGAGGCCCTGGGGAGTGTCGGCGGTGTTCCCCCTGAGTTTCAGGGTGTACCCGGGGAGTGTCTGGGGATGGCACCTGGGAGCAAGCCAGAGGTGTACCTGGGAGTGTCAGAGGAGTACTCAGAGCAGCCAGACGAATCCTGGGAGTGTTGGGGTGTACTTGGGAGCAAGTCAGAGGTGTACCTGGGAATGTAAGGAGGTGTACCCGGGAGCATGTCTGGAGGTGTTCTCAGGAGCATGAGAGAGCACCTGGAGCACCCATGTACCTCAGAGTGTCTGAGGTGTAACTGGGAGGTTCGAGGTGTACCTGGGAGCAGTGCCAGGGGAGAACCAGGAAAGTGTAAGAGGTGTACCTGGGAGGCCAGAGGAGGCCCAAGAGTGTCAGAGGTGTACCTGGGAGTGTTCATGTGCACCTTGGGGGAGTATCCTGGAGGTTTACCTGGGAGCACGGAGATGTCTCTGGAAGTGTCGGAGGCGCCTGGGAGTGTCAGAGGTGTACCTGAGAGCGTCAGATGCGGTACCTGGGGAGCATGTCAGGGGAGAACCAGGGAAGTGTGTAGGAGGTGTACCTGGGAGTAAGTCACGGGGTACCTAGGAGGTCAGGGTGGAGTACCTAGGGAGTGTCAGAGGTGTACCTGGGAGTGTCAGGAGGTGTACCTGGGAGTGCCAGAGGTGTACCTGGGAGTGTCAGAGGTGTACCTGGGAGTGTCAGAGAACCAGGGAGTGCTGAGGAGTACCTGGGAGTGGCAGAGGTGACCTGGGAGCACGGGAGGTGTACATGGGAGTATCAGAGGTGTACCTGGGAGGCCAGAGGTGTACCTGGGAGTGTCAGGGGTGTAACTGGGAGTAGCAGTAACTGGGAATGCCAGAGGTCACCAGGGAGGTCAGTGGAGTACCTGGGAGTCTCAAAGGTGTACCTGGGAGTATCGGAGGTGTACCTGGGAATATCGGAGGTGTTCCTGGGAATATCGGACCTGTACCTGGGAGTGTCAGAGGTGTACTTGGGAGTGTCGAGTGTACCTGGGGTGTCACAGTTGTACCTGGGAATGGGTGTTCGGGAATATCCGAGCTGTACCTGGGAGTGCTCAGAGGTGTACCTGGGAGTGTCGGAGGTGTACCTGGGGGTGTCACAGTTGTACCTGGAGGCACAGAGGTGTCCCAGGGAGTGTCAGATGTACCTGGAGCAAGCTGGGAGGTACCTGGGAGTGTCAGAGTGGGCCTGAGTGTCAGAGGCATACCTGGGAGTGCCGAGGTGCCTGGGAGCATCAGAAGTGTAACTGGGAGGTCAGAGGTGTACCTGGGAGTGTCTGGAGGTGTACCCGGGAGTGTCTGAGGTATCATGGAGTATCAGAGGAGTATCTGGGAGGTCAGAGGTGTACCAGGAGGTCAGGAGGTGTACCTGGGAGGTCAGAGGTGTACCTGGGAGTGTCAGGAGGAGTACCTGGGAGTGTCAGAGGAGTACCTGAGAGGTTGGGGTGTACTTGGGAGACAGAGGTACCTGGGAGTGTCAGAGGTGTACCTGGGAGGTCAGAGAGCACCAGGAGTGTAAGAGGTGTCTGGGAGTGTTAGAGAGGTGTGCCAGGGAGAATCAGAGGATTATCTGGGAGGTGAGGTACAATGGGAGTGTCAGAGGAGCACTGGGAGGTCAGAGGTGTACCTGGGAGGCGTTCCTGAGTGTACCTGGGAGTGAGGAGGTGTACCTGGCAGGTTGTGGGTACCTGGGAGTGTCAGGAGTACCTGGGAGTGACAGAGGTGTACCTGGGAGTGTCAGGATGTACCTGGGAGGCCGAGGTGTACCTGGGAGGTCAGAGGTGTACTGGGAGTGTCAGAGGCACCTGGGAGTGTCGGAGGTGTTCCTGGGAGAGTCAGGTGTACCTGGGAGGTCATGGGTGTTAACTGAAGTACTAATGTGTAACTGGGAGTGTCAGAGGTGTACCTGGGAATGTCAGACGTGTACCTGGGAGTGTCAGAGGAGTACCTGGGAGGCCGAGGAGCACCTGGCAGTGTCAGGGTGTACCTGTGAGTCAGGAGATGTACCTGGGAGTGTCGAGAGGTGTACCTGGGAGGTCTGAGGTGTACCTGGGAGTATCAGAGGCCTGGGAGTGTCAGGGATGTTCCTGGGAGGTCGAAAACCTGGGAGGTGGGAGGTGTACCTAGAGGCCAGAGGTACCTGGGAGGCCGGAGGTGTCTCCTGGGAGAGTCAGGGGTGTACCTGGGAGTGTCATGGGTGTAACTGAAGTGACGATGTAACTGGAGGCCAGAGGTGTACCTGGGAATGTCAGACGTGTACCTGGGAGGTCAGGATGAGTACCTGGGAGTGTCAGAGGAGTCCTGGCAGTGTCAAGGTGCACCTGGGAGGTCAGAGGTGTACCTGGGAAATGTCAGGAGGGTACCTGGAGTGTCAGTGAGCACCTGGGAGTGTCAGAGGAGTACCTGGGAGTGCTGGAAGGCACCTGGGAGGTCAGAGGTGTACCTGGGAGGCCGAGGTGTGCCTGGGAGTGTCTGATGTGTACCTGGGAGTGTTTGAGGTACCTGGAGTGTCAGGGGAGAACCAGGAAGTGTCAGGAGGTGTACCTGGAATGTCAGAGGTGTACCTGGGAGTGTCGGAGGTTTACCTGGGAGTGTCGGAGATGTACCTGAAGCAAGCGGAGGCGTACCTGGAGGTCAGAGGTGTACCTGGGAGAGGTCAGATGTGTACCTGGGAGTGCCAGAGGTGTACCAGAGAGTGTCAGAGGTGTACCTGGGAGGGTCAGGCGTGTGTACCTGGAGGTTGGGGTGTACCTGGAAGTGTCAGGGGTGTAACTGGAAGGACGGAGGTGTAACTGGGAGCCAGAGGTGCACCAGGAATGTCAGAGGTGTACCTGGAGTGTCGGAGGTGTACCTGGGAGTGTCAGAGGTGTACCTGGGAGCATAGAGGTGTACCTGGGAGTGTCAGGGGTGTACCTGGAAGTGTCAGGGGTGTAACTGAAGTGACGGAGGTAACTGGAGTGTCAGAGGTGACCTGGGAATGTCAGAGGTACCTGAAGTGTCAGAGGAGTACCTGGGAGTGCAGAGGAGTACCTGGGAGTGTCAGGGGTGTACCTGGGAGGTCAGAGGTGTACCTGGGAGGTATGAAGGTACCTGAGACGGGAGGTGTACCTGGGAGTGTCGGAGGTACCTGGGTGTGTCTGAGGAGTACCTGGGAGTGTAAGGTTGTACCTGGGAGGCTGGTGGTGTACCAGGGAGTGCAGAGGCATACCTGAGTGCCAGGGAGGTGCCTGGGAGGCCAGAGGTGCACCTGGGAGTGTCAGAGGCAGGTAACCAGGAGGCCAGAGGAGTACCTGGAGTGTCAGGAGGTGTACCTGGGAGTATCAGAGGTGGCCTGGGAGTGTCAGGGGTGTACCTGGGGTGTCAGGGGTGTAACTGGAAGTGACGGAGGTGTACCTGGGAGTGTCAAGGTGTACCTGGGAGTGTCAGAGGTGTACCTGGGAGCCGTGGAGGTGTCTTGGGAGGTCAGGGTGTACCTGGGAGTCAGATGTGCCTGGGAGTGCTGTAGGTACCTGGGAGTGCAGGGGAGGAGTACCTGGGAGGCCGAGAGTCCCTGGAGGGTGGGTGTACCAGGAGTGTCAGAGAGAGCCTGGGAGCAAGAAATGGGAGGTGGAGGTGTAACTGGGAGGCCGGGAGGTGTACCTGGGAGTGTCGGAGAGTACCTAGGAGGTCAGAGCAGTCCTGGAGTACAGGAGTACCTGGGAGGTCAGAAGTGTACCTGGAGGTCAGGGGTGTACCAGGAGGCCAGGAGTACCTGGGAGTGACAGAGTTACACTCCAGAGTGTCAGAGATGTACCTGGGAGGTCAGAGGCGTACCTGGGAGTTCAGAGGTGTACCTGGGAGTGTCAGAGGTACCTGGGAGTGTCAGAGGCATACCTGGCAGTGTCAGCAGTGTACCTGAGAGTGTCAGTGGTGGCTCTGGGAGGCTGAGGCATACCTGGGAGTATCAGAGGTGTAACTGGAGTGCTGGGAGGTGTACCTGGGAGTGTCTGAGGTACCCGGGAGCCTTGAGTGTATCATGGGAACAGAGGAGTACCTGGGAGTGTCAGAGGTATAACAGGGAGTGTCAGAGGTACCTGGAGTTGGGAGGTGCCTGGGAGGCGCCGGGAGAAGTTCCTGGAGAGTGTCAGGGGGTACCTGGGAGGTCAGATGTGACCTGGGAGGTCAGAGGTACCTGGGAGTGTCAGAGGAGTACCTGGGAGTGACAGGAGGAGTCCCGAGAGTGTCAGGGGGTACTTGGGAGTGACAGA
>NW_024741416.1:0-10929 GCF_018991925.1 Homarus americanus
TGACTGTTCCCAGGTGACCTCACCAAGGTACCTTCTTAACCCCTGATAATCCGCCAACCGAAAGTTTGGGTTTCTGACCATATTGTCATTGTTTTTCTTTTCCCAATTTAGGGTGAACCTGATTTCTCTGTGATCACTGTTACCTAGTTCTTCCCCTACTGTGATATCTTTGATAATATTTTCTTTATTTGTTAATACTAGGTCTAATATATTGTCACCTCTAGTAGGTTCTGTAATTGGTTGTTTCAAAAAATTGTTCTGTACGACGTCTAGGAAGTCTTCAGATTCATAGTCACCTAAAATGTTGTCCCAGTCAATATTTCTGAAGTTGAAATCCCCATAATGCACAGGCTGTTATATTTTGCTGCCCTACTCATTTCCTGCCATATGGGCTGAGCTGCTTCTTTCCCAAGACTTGGAGGCCTGTAAATCACTCCCATAATTAGTTTTTCTCTTCCTTCCGTGATTTCTACCCATACAGACTCGGTTCCTATTTCACCCTTTATTGAATTATTAATACAACATTTTAATGTATCCTTGACGAAGAGTGCGACCTCTACCCCCTTCCTACCTTCCCTGTCCTTGTCCTACCTTCCCTGTCCTTCCCTGATATAAGGAAGTGTAGAGGAGTTAATACAATTTTGTGATATTTTTACGTGTGCTTTTCATTAAACTCAGAAGCACCAGTCAAGGTCGCAGAAAGTATTCAATAAATTATTTTTAATTTGTTTGTGCTGAATTTTATTGTGAGGGGTCCTTCCACTGCACTTCACACCTAACACCCCAAGCAGAATTAAGGTGGTGTCACATGGGCACTTTTACTGCCAACTTTGTTCTTCCAACACGGTTCGGCCAGCAAATCCAAAAGGCATGTTTCTTCACACTGTGATGTTTTGCTGGCGCGTCTGCTTAACGCAACGAAAACGACAACAAAGCGTCTAGACAAGGTTCGCCATGGATCCCATTACTAAAGTTGAGGTCTTGCAGGATTGTGCTACAGTTCTTCAATTGCTGAAGCAATTGAGGCGTCTGCAAAGGCTAAAGAAAAGAAAATTGGTGCATCGTGAAGTTTGTTTACAAGTGGTGGCAGCTGGCTGGTCAAAAAGACTCTGAATAATGTCTCAATAATACTAAAGAAGTTTTACAGTGACGAATAAATAGAAACGTGTCACCGTTTTATGTGTTATATTTTAAATTGCTATTGTTTCATGATTAATTTTAATTTTTAATTAAATATTCAACACCTAATATGAAGTTTATTGAGCATTAATCCGGCCAATAAAGCCCATCGCCAAACCGTTGTCTATTTCTGGCAACAGCCGTCAGGCCAGCGGCCATCAAAAACGGCCAACATATCGAGAGGAAAGAGCCTAGTATGCCACCGGCCTTACGATCGGTCACAAGCGCTTTCGTGTAAGTCACATCTTCAGGGGGAATCCATGACAAAACCCCAACGGACAAAACCCCAACGGACAAAACCCCAACGGACAAAACCCCTGTGGATAAAACCGCAATGGACAAAACCCCAAGGGACAAAATCCCAACGCATTATATGAAAAGTGGACAAAACCCCAGTCACGATGCCGCAGAGCACAGAAGACCTTCGAGCGTCTTGTGAACCTGTGTCCTGACCGTCAGTCAGCATCTAAGAGTGTGGACGAGTTCCTGCAGGGTGTTGGTTTATGTATTCGATTCAAATAAACTGATACATTTTCATGAATCCAGGAAAAAAGTCACAAGAAAAAGGCACGGAAAAAACTTAACCTAACCTAACCTAACCCAACCTAACCTAACCTAACGTAACCTAACCTGACCTAACCTACGTGCAATGCCATCATATATATATATAATGTGTTGTTAATGTGTACAAGTCATAAGTGGAGCATATTGTATATTATAAGTGTCAATTACCTACAAATGTAAAAGGGTTTTGTGGAGTGTGAAAAATAAAAGGTAGATATATTGTGTGTTTCAAACATTAAAGTGTTTTATTTTATATTTTATATATGAGACTGGGGTTTTGTCCACTTTTCATATAATGGGTTGGGGTTTTGTCTATTGGGGTTTTGTCCACTGGGGTTTTGTCCGTTGGGGTTTTGTCCATTGGGGTTTTTTCCACTGGGGTTTTGTCCGTTGGAGTTTTGTCTGTATACCCTTCAGGGGTGAGTTCAGATATTTTGTACCATAAGAAACACATCACAGAACAATGGCAAAATTGTTCGTCAGTAAAAAAAAAGAATCTTGTCCTAAATTATGTTTGTGATGAAGACAATGAAAAGGGTATCAACTTCATTGCTGCACAATACAGTCTTACAGCCAACTGTAGAAAAGACTTGATTTGGGAGACTTTGTTTCCACGGAAGTAGCGAAAAAGACTACGGGGACATTATAAAGGAACATACTTCGGAGAGTGTTTCAGTAACTCGTCGGTCCAAGACCATATATACGGTGTGTAATTTACTCGTTTAAAAAATCTTTCAAAGCCAACTCTTATTCATTCCAGAGCAGCTTCTGCGGCACCATTTCATGATGCAGCATAGAGGAGTGGCAAAGATGTAGTTATCATTATTTCCCAGTGTGGTAAAATTGTAAGAGAAGCTATAGTGCGAGCAGGATTTAATAAAAAAACTGCAAGGACTTGGCTGATTACTTCATCACTTCTATTGATATGAGAAGTCAAGGTTATGCCAGTTCATTTGAATAATTTGACAACTATACTGTAGTGTCAAGTCATTGAAGGAGAGCACAAGGGAACGCCGATCAAATTGGGCATCAACAACATGCCTGAAGATATGGTGGACGACAACGCACGCGTAAGGGATTTCAATACTGTATATTTCTTGCCCTGTCAGTAAGTTTTTTTTTTTTCCATGATAGCCCAACAGGGCACAGGTCAATGACCCACATCAGGGCCTAGGGGCGAAAATATAATAATAATAATAATAATAATAATAATAATAATAATAATAATAATAATAATAGTGAGAAACGATACATGTTTGCTGTGTTGTCAATAGTAAGAGAAACAATTGAGACTCAGCAATTGTGTGTAAATGAGGCAGAAAGTCAGATCAGCAACCTGGGATTTGGTCACAATTTTCGTGATATCATATGGCAGCAGGGTCTTCCATTTAATTTTGGGGACGGGTGCAAATCGTCAGCACGTGCATCTGCAACCACTGTATCATACTGTTACGAACCCCTCCACCCAGCACTACGAACCACGCCATCTTTTGTCCTGATCTACCTACCCAGCACCACGAGCAACGCCATCTAGGGACGAGACACGAGTATGACGCGTCTTAGTTAGCACTCCGGGGTTTCCCTTCTCCATATCCTGGTTGTTGCGTCACTTCCTCCAAGTCTTCCTTGTGAGCTCCAATTCGAGGAGAGGGCACTTGGCTCTGGGAAGTGACCACAGGATCATCTATCCTCTAAACCTGCGGCGCAGTGACTACCTACCGTCTTCTACAATACTCAGCCTTACTCGTCAGCCATCTCAGCTCCTCGCTTAAGTATTTGTATCTTGTATTGCCTCCCCCACATCCACTTGCTTCAAGATTGTTTTATGTTTTATTAATATGTATATACTGTTAATGTTTAGGTTAAGTTTGGTTAAGGGTAATTTATAAGCTGAATATTTTGTTAAGGGATTTATGGTACTTTATTATACACAACGAAAACTCGCATCCTTTGTCTACCCTTTTATAGTCTGATTGTCTTTGTTTTTTTTTTGTTGTTACCTGTTGGGATCTGGGTAGACGTATAACTATATTCTAAATCCCCAACTCGTAACAAATGGCGACCGTGACAGGACTCGACCTTAAGTACCATATTCCTTCCTCCCTTGTAACTCCTTGTTAATTAATATTCACTCAGTCACTTCTGTTCTACAAATTGCTTCAGTGGTTTTAAGAGATTTCCTTCATATGTGTGTGCATATATTGGTATTGCTCATTATAGTAAGAGTGACAGGCGTGGATATTACAAGTTCCAAGTGTCATAAAACACCCTGTTATTACACGTAGGCAGTCGTGTAGTAAGTCTTATCGAGTGTAGGGAAGAATCCGGATCTGTTTAATGCCGCACCCTCGCTCCAGAGTAGGCTGTTCCATAGTCACTAGTTTAGGGTGAAGTGATATCTTGGGACGCCCCTCTCTACCAGGACCCCATAATTATAAAGCCTCAATTATTGTTCTTCTCATTATCTCATTCGGGGTCAATCATAACAAACTCAAGGGTTGTTAATCCGGATCTTTATATTAATGCCGTAATACGCCCTTCCTCTTTCAAGTATCTCAGGGTTGTTAATCCGGATCTTTATATAAAATGCCGTAATACGCCCTTCCTCTTTCAAGTATCTCAGGGTTGTTAATCCGGATCTTTATATAAAATGCCGTAATACGCCCTTCCTGTTTCAAGTATCTAAGGGTTGTTAATCCGGATCTTTATATTAATATATGTCATCCTTCCTCTCAGAAATATCTCAGGGGTTATTAATCCAGATCTTTATATTAATGCATGTCCTTCCTTTTTTAATCTCTTATCATATCTGAGATCTTATGGAAAACAATATTCATAAATGTAATTTCCTAAATTATAACTTGGGTAGTTTCCGGGACTTTCTGGTTATCCACTGCCGTGATATTTTCTAGGGTAATCCACTTATCTTATATTTTGATCATTAATTAATTTATCTATGTTTTCTTAACAATGGCCACCTCAAGATTTGTTAAACTTGGTAGTCCTGGAGGAGTGGAAAAGCAAGATACCATTTCACATCATGAAGCATGTGGAGGAGCGTGGAGAGGTTAATTTAGGACGTGCGGCTGAGCTGGCTGATGCATACGCCTTGCTGGTGGAGTCACTGTGCCGTAGGGAACGTGGTACTTTCCGGCATGTTAGGTCCTCCTCTGATGATAACCTTGGGGACGTGAGTGGTAGGTCGAAAGGTCCCACACCTACCCCCCCTGATGCAACCAAGTTTTATTGTTCTTGCTGTAAAAAACCAGGCCATACGATCCAGTCTTGTAAACACCCAAAGTGTCGAACTGCTAAAAGTAGTTTCCTGGATCCCAAATCCAAACCAATAGCAACCACCAATGTGGAAAGGCCCCATCAGGATCTCTTCTCTTCATTCACCTATGAGAGAAAAATTTCAATCATAGAGGGGTCTCGTTCTTTCCCTATTCGTATACTACGTGATACGGGCGCAGCACAATCTATCCTCCTGTTTAACGTCATTCCTGATATATCTACCGCATTTACTAATGAGTGTTCTAATTTCAGATCTCTCGTCCCATTCTTCCTATCCTTTAGCTAAAGTGCACCTCCAATGTCCCTTGATTACTGGGGAAGTGCAAATAGCCATTAGGAAAGACCCAATGCCTGTGTGCGGCATTCATTTATTATTAGGTAATGACTTGGTAGGAGATCTAGTGGTTCCTAACATAAAGACAGTCGACTCTCCCTTACCTGTCAACTCCACCACTGACCTTAAAGAAACTATTCCTCATCTTTTCCCATCTTGTGCTGTCACCCGGTCACAGAGTGTGCGAAATGGGCCCTCTTCATCTGAAACCACCTCCAATATCTTACTACCCACAGAAGATCTGTACAATAAGACCATTAGTAGGGATGAGCTCATTACAGCCCAACAATCTGATCCATCTTTGTTCAAACAGGTGATGAAAGACCCCAGTGTGGACCATTGTGCATCTTCGGCTTACCACCCACCGTCCCAGGGTTGCTTGGAACGGTTCCATGAAAACTTTCAAATCCATGCAAATAAACTATCTCCCCTCAACTATATACAGTAGTCCATACTCCTGATCGCAGAAAAGATTCACAACTTGTTCACATTAATCTCATGAAACTTTACCATTCCAGGCAGTCAGAGGAAGACATCCCAGAGGCTATAAGTCAACCTGTATTGCATACGGTTTGTCGGGGCCGGAGCCGGAGACAGATGACATGGACCTATTGGAGAATTTAGACTTCCCTCTACCTAAAGAAAACCCTGCTAACAGTCACATACTCAACAACTTGGATGAGTATTTTTCTGTTCTGAATCCATCTCAAGCAAAAGATCTCACTAAGTTATTATCAACATTTCCTAAAGTCACATCAGACCTCCCAGGGTTTTGCAATATACCTAAACATGATATTAAGCTAATCTCAGATGATGTACAACCCATTAGGCAATCAGCATATCGACTAAAACCACAAAAAAGAGAGATTATGAAAAAGGAGGTAGATTTTTTGTTAAAACATAACTTAGCTGAGCCTAGTACCTCCCCCTGGGCTTCACCTTGCCTTCTCATTCCAAAACCCGATGGCACTTTTCGTTTCTGTACCGATTATCGTAAAGTGAACCAGGTCACTGTCTCAGACTCCTATCCTTTACCTTTGATTGAAGATATAATAGACAGCATAGGCTGTGCCAAATTTATCAGTACCGTGGACCTATTGAAAGGATATTATCAAGTGGGACTCACGGATAGGGCAAAAATAATCTCGGCATTTATAACTCCATTTGGTCTTTTTCAATATTTGGTTATGGCGTTTGGCTTTTCTAATGCTCCGGCCACATTCCAGAGGGCCATCAACTACCTTATTCAGGACCTAGGTGGGACGTTCACCTACCTGGATGACCTGGTGGTGGTGTCGGACAGCTGGGACGAACATCTGGTGCGTTTGGAGATACTGTTTGCACGACTGCAAGAAACTGGATTCACCATAAACCTGGCTAAATCTGCTTTTGGCCGGACCTCAGTGACTTACCTGGGACATATCGTTGGGCATGGTATGGTGAGACCCAAGGACGCAAACGTTAAAGCCATCTTGTCCTTCCCCACTCCAAGGACGAGGAAGGAACTCATGCACTTCCTGGGGATGTGTGGCTACTACCGTCGGTTCTGCAGTAACTTCTCCAGCGTGGCTGGACCCCTCACAGACCTTACCAGTTCTACTGTCCCTTACATCTGGAACCAGAGGTGCGACCAGTCTTTCCACCGCCTCAAAGCCTTCCTTGCCTCCAAGCCTGTAGTCCACCCCCCTGACTACGCCTTGCCCTTCCATCTGCAAATCGACGCTAGCAGTGTCGGAATGGGGGCTGTGCTCCTACAACCCGACCCAACCACTGATGTCCTTCACCCTGTGGCATACTACTCCGCCAAGTTGAAAAAACATCAGACCAACTACTCGACCATACAGAAGGAGGCCCTGGCTCTGGTGTTGGCAATAAAGAAGTTTGAATGTTACCTCCAGTCTTGCCCACAAACAACCCTAGTCTTCACCCACCATAACCCACTCACGTTCATCCAAACCAACAAGACCTCCAACCAGCGAATCCTCCGCTGGGCTCTCCTCACCCAGCCCTATAATCTACAAATCCGGCACATAAGGGGTAAGACAGCCTGATGCAGACTCCTTATCCGAGCTCGATGGAAATGCAGCAGCTACTCTCCAGGCACCAGGTGATCACCTCCTTCGGCCCCTCTGGTCTTTGGAGGGTGTGTTACGAACCTCCACCTTTCCCCGAACCGCCATCTATTGTCCTGATCTACCTACCCAGCACCACGAGCAACGCCATCTGAGGACGAGACACGAGTATGACTCGTCTTAGTTACCACTCCGGGGTTTCTCTTCTCCATATCCTGGTTGTTGCGTCACCTCCTCAAAGTCTTCTTTGTCAGCTCCAATTCGAGGAGAGAGGACTTGGCTCTGGGAAGTGACCACAGAATCATCTATCCTCTAAACCTACGGTGCAGTGACTACCTACCGTCTTCTACAATACTCAGCCTTACTCGTCAGCCATCTCAGCTCCTCACTTAAGTATTTGTATCTTGTATTGCCTCCCCCACGTCCACTTGCTTCAAGATTGTTTTATGTTTTATTAATATGTATATACTGTTAATGTTTAGGTTAAGTTTGGTTCAGGGTAATTTATAAGCTGAATATTTTGTTTAGGGATTTATGGTACTTTATTATACACAACGAAAACTCGCATCCTTTGTCTACCCTTTTATAGTCCGATTGTCTTTGTTTTTGTTTTTTGTTACCTGTTGGGATCTGGGTAGACGTATAACTATATTCTAAATCCCCAACTCGTAACAAATGGCGACCGTGACAGGACTCGACCTTAAGTACCATATTCCTTCCTCCCTTGTAACTCCTTGTTAATTATTCCTCCCAGTCACTTCTGTTCACAATTGCTTTACGGTGGTTTAAAGTTTCCTTCATATGTGTGTGCATATATTGGTATTATCGTATAGTAAGAGTGACAGACGTAGGATATTAGGTTCCAAGTGTCATAAGGCTTACCTGTTATTACACGTGGCAGTCGTGTAGTAAGTCTTATCGAGTGTAGGGAAGAATCCGGATCTGTTTAATGCCGTACCCTCACTCCAGAGTAGGCTGTTCCATAGTCACTAGTTTAGGGTGAAGTGATATCTTGGGACGGCTCGCTCTACCAGGACCCCATAATTATAAAGCCTCAATTATTGTTCTTCTCATTATCTCATTCGGGGTCAATCAATAATCAAGTACTCAAGGGTTGTTAATCCGGATCTTTATATTAATGCCGTAATACGCCCTTCCTGTTTCAAGTATCTAAGGGTTGTTAATCCGGATCTTTATATTAATGCCGTAATACGCCCTTCCTGTTTCAAGTATCTCAGGGTTGTTAATCCGGATCTTTATATTAATGCCTTAATACGCCCTTCCTGTTTCAAGTATCTAAGGGTTGTTAATCCGGATCTTTACATTAATGCCCTAATACGCCCTTCCTGTTTACTCAGGGTTGTTAATCCGGATCTTTATAATAATGCCGCAATACGCCCTTCCTGTTTGCTCAAGGGTTGTTAATCTGGATCTTTATATTAATGCCGCTATACGCCCTTCCTCTTTCAAGTCTCTTATCCTTATCTAAGGATCTTATCAGAAGAACAATATTCATAAGTGTAATTTCCCTAGGTATAACTTGGTTAGTTTCCGGGACTTTCTGGTTATCCACTGCCGTGATATTTTCTTGGGTAATCCACGTATCTTATCTTTTGACCATTAATTAATTTATCTAGGTTTTCTTAATGGCCACCTCAGGATTTGTTAAACTTGGTAGTCCTGGAGGAGTGGAAGAACAAGATACCATTTCACATCTTGAAGCATGTGGAGGAGCGTGGAGAGGTTAATTTAGGGCGTGCAGCTGAGCTGGCTGATGAGTACGCCTTGCTGGTGGAGTCACTGTGCCGTAGGGAACGTGGTACTTTCTGGCATGTTAGGTCCTCCTCTGATGATAACCTTGGGGACGTGAGTGGTAGGTCGAAAGGTCCCACACCTACCCCCCCTGATGCAACCAAGTTTTATTGTTCTTGCTGTAAAAACCCAGGCCATACGATCCAGTCTTGTAAACACCCAAAGTGTCGAACTGCTAAAAGTAGTTCCCTGGATCCCAAATCCAAACCAATAGCAAACACCAATGTGGAAAGGCCCCATCAGGATCTCTTCTCTTCATTCACCTATGAGGGAAAAATTTCAATCATAGAGGGGTCTCGTTCTTTCCCTATTCGTATACTACGTGATACGGGCGCAGCACAATCTATCCTCCTGTTTAACGTCATTCCTGATATATCTACCGCATTTACTAATGAGAGTGTTCTAATTTCAGATCTCTCATCCCATTCTTCCTATCCCTTAGCTAAAGTGCACCTCCAATGTTCCTTGATTACTGGGGAAGTGCTAGTAGCCATTAGGAAAGATTCAATGCCTGTGAGCGGCATTCATTTATTATTGGGTAATGACTTGGCAGGAGGTCTAGTGGTTCCCAACATAAAGACAGTCGACTCTCCCTTACCTGTCAACTCCACCACTGACCTTGAAGAAACTACTCCTCACCTTTTCCCATCTTGTGCTGTCACCCGGTCACAGAGTGTGTGAAATGGGCCCTCTTCATCTAAAACCACCTCCAATATCTTCCTACCCACAGAAGATCTGTACAATAAGACCATTAGTAAGGATGAGCTCATTACAGCCCAACAATCTGATCCATCTTTGTTCAAACAGGTGATGAAAGACCTCAGTGTGGACCATTGTACATCTTCGGCTTACCACCCACCGTCCCAAGGTTGCTTGGAACGGTTCCATCAAAACTTTCAAATCAATGCTAATAAACTATCTCCCCTCAACTATATAGTCCATACTCCTGATCGCAGAAAAGATTCACAACTTATTCACATTAATCTCATGAAACTTTACCATTCCAGGCAGTCAGAGGAAGACATCCCAGAGGCTATAAGCCTACCTGTATTGCATACGGTTTTGTCAGGGCGGGAGCCGGAGACAGATGACATGGACCTATTGGAGAATTTAGACTTCCCTCTACCTAAAGAAAACCCTGCTAACAGTCACATACTCAACAACTTGGATGAGTATTTTTCTGTTCTGAATCCATCTCAAGCAAAAGATCTCACTAAGTTATTGTCAACATTTCCTAAAGTCACGTCAGACCTCCCAGGGTTTTGCAATATACTTAAACATGATATTAAGCTAATCTCAGATGATGTACAACCCATTAGGCAATCAGCATATCGACTAAATCCACAAAAAAAAGAGATTATGGAAAAGGAGGTAGATTTTTTGTTAAAACATAACTTAGCTGAGCCTAGTACCTCCCCCTGGGCTTCACCTTGCCTTCTCATTCCAAAACCCGATGGCACTTTTCGTTTCTGTACCGATTATCGTAAAGTGAACCAGGTCACTATCTCAGACTCCTACCCTTTACCTTTGATTGAAGATATAATAGACAGCATAGGCTGTGCCAAATTTATCAGTACCGTGGACCTATTGAAAGGATATTATCAAGTGGGACTCACGGATAGGGCAAAAATAATCTCGGCATTTATAACTCCATTTGGTCTTTTTCAATATTTG
>NW_024741417.1:0-13095 GCF_018991925.1 Homarus americanus
TGCATTCACCATGAGTCAAGCATCGTTGGAACTACCTGATGCGTACTATCCCTGATATCGGACCCCCTCCTCCACCCTCTGGAAGAAGTTATCAGTGTCAATTTCATTCTAAATTAGTAGAAACACCCAGACTTAACCCCAGCAGAAAGGCACTTCTTGCACTTCCATCAAGACTGGGAGGGATGGGACTAACAAATCCAGTTGCTGCCACTGAACATAAAATTCACTTAAGCTCATGGCAGCCCTCCGCGGACCACATAATAGCCCAGATGCAATGGGGAAGTGGATGCCAGTGAAAGTAAATAAGATTCGTAGGTCCATTACGACAGATCGACAGCACTGCCAAAATGATAAGTTGCAGCAACTGTTGCTGCAGTACCAAAAAATTGAAAAAAAAATGGCTATAGCGCAGGAGGTGGGCGCCTCGAACTGGTTAACTACGTTACCGATAAGGGCATATGGTGGCGAGGTGTGGCTAGTAGGGGGAGGCTGGAGGCCACGTTAAAAAAAAAAGTATTAGTAGTAGTAGTAGTAGTAGTAGTAGTAGTAGTAGTAGTAGTAGTAGTAGTAGTAGTGTGAGTGTGTGTGGTGCCCTACGTGACACCTACTTTTTCAACTGTCGTCTCCTGCTTCTATATTTATCAGCGCAGTCGAGTTCCGTGTTCCCTCAACCCTTGTTTCATCTTCTTGTTTTATTTGTTTGATCTTGCTTGTTTTATACCTTTTGCTTGTTTTCATCTGTTTTGTTTGCTTCTTTGAACTATCTTGTTTTCATGTTTTTCATCTATTGTTTGGTTCTTAGTATAATAATATTTCTCATTGTTTATTTGTGTTTGCTTGAGCATGTAATCTATCTTTGGTTGTTTGGGTAATTTGTTTGTGTAAAAGAATTATTGTTTCTTTGTTTGTTTAGTTACTTGATTCATTTCTTTGTTTTTTATTTTTTTTTCTGTGTATTTTAGGAAGAGGTTCTGGTGTTGAACTCACCATCGTCAGTAATGTAACTTCAAGAATATTTAGTGTTCAATCAGCGACCAGCTTAAGTAAATATGGTTGGATCAGAGCTGGTATTGGGGTGATATCTAGTTAGGTAGAGTCTCAGTGTTAATTTTGTTTCCTAACTGGTGGTGTTAAGTGGCATCTAGGTGTGAGTCTTCAGTGTGATTGCCTAACTGGTGGAAGGTGAAGGTGTGTTGAGTTGGGGTAGTGTTCAGTGTTAGTTTTGTCTGTTGGGTGTTAGTGAAGGCATGTAGTTGGAGTAGAGTCTCTGAATTTTGTTTGGTGGGTGTTGGTGTTGTGTTTTGTTCCTAACTGTGTTGTAGGTATCTTTGTTGGGTTAGAGTCTCAGTGTTAATTTGTCTCCCTAACTGGTGGTGTTATGAAGGTATCTAGTTAAGGTAGAGTCTCAGTGTTAATTCTTCCCTAACTGGTGGTGTTAAGGAAGGTATCTAGTTATGGTAAAGTCTCAGTGTTACTTTTGTCTCCAACTGGTGGTGTTAAGTGAGGGTATCTAGTTAAGTAGAGTCCAGTGTTAATTTTGTCTCCTAACTGTGGTGTTAAGTGAAGGTATTTAGTTAAGGTGGTGAGTCTCAGTGTTAATTTTGTTCCTAACTGACAGTGCTGACACACACACTGACTTCTTAATATAAGGTAATACTGGCTGACATAAACTGACTTTCTCCATCATTGAATCGACTAGTCTTCATATCTGTACTGGCGAGAGCAGGAGTGACGGGGACGAGAGGAGGGGGAGGGGAGAGGAAGTGGGAGGTGGAAAGGAGTAAAAGGTGTAAGGTAAAACAACAGGTGTACAGGTAAACAACAGGTGTACAGGTAAACAACAGGTGTACAGGTAACAACAGATGTACAGAATAACGGTAACACTCACAGTCACTCCGGGTGGTAGCTAACACTGGGACAGCTGCTATAGACACCTGCTCGATGCCCACGCCCGCACGCCCACTATACCTGTCCACCTGGCTAGGGGCCGCCACGATGGCGCAGTAGGATAGATTTCACCACATTGCCTGCCACACCGCCCACAACCCCTTGTTCTCTCCCTACCGCCTCTTCCTCCCGGCTGCTGCCACCAATGATCTGTGTAATAAAAATATTTAATACGGTAATATAAAAACAGATTTGATTTATACAGTAAACCTTGATGAATTTCAGTAGAGGTGTGAGGGTGAGGTGAGGGTGTGGAGGGGAGGGGTGTGGGAGGTGAGGGGTGTGAGGTGAGGGTGTGGGGTGAGGGTGTGGTGGGTGGAGTGAGGGTGAGGGGTGTGAGGTGAGGGTGTGGGAGGTGGGGTGGGAGGTGAGGGGTGTGGGTGAGGGTGTGAGTGAGGAGGTGAGGTGTGGGTGAGGGTGTAAGGTGGAGGGTGGAGTGTGGGGTGTGGGTGAGGGGAGGGGTGTAAGGTGAGGGTGTACAGTAGGTGAGGGTGTAAGGTGAGGTGTGGGTGGGGGTAAGGTGAGGGAGGTTGAGGTGTAAGGTGAGGTGTGAGGTGGGGTGTGGGTGAGGTGGGTTGAGGGTGGGTGAGGGTGTGTGAGGTGAGGTAAGGTGAGGATCAGGACCTGCCCTGATCTGTGACTAATGGACAGGTTGAGAGCCTTGACCATAGTTTGAGTGAGCGGGGACGGGGTGTGGGTCGGCACGTAGCCTTTTGGGCTGTCGTGGGTGGGCGGCGATCAGCACGCCTTTAGGGTTGACTTGTCGTGTAACCACCTTTACACCCGAGGGTTGTTGCTGGCTCTGAGTATACATCAATACACTCATAATACATTGATTTTTTCTACTGATACACTTAAATCATTTACATAAGTACACTGACACAATTCAGTCGTTGGTACTCAACGGTTTAATTTATCATATTCACATGGATTAAGTCATCATACTCATAATAATTAAGTTGTATATCTGGTAACAAAATGATTTACACCTCTATGCATTTCTATATTAGCAGTGTGTGTGTGTGTGTGTGTTTGTGGATGATATTGACACGCCCCTTACCTGTATTAAACACACCACATGTAATTAGACAAAGTGTACTGCCTGTGTTTTGTTCAGGGAATCATGTGGGTGCAGGTGTTGTCAGGGTGTGTGTAGGGGTGCAGGTGTTATGTTAGGGTTGCTGTGTGGTGTCAGGGTGGTGTTGTCAGGGTAATTGGTGTCATGTCAGGTAAGTGTCATGTTAGGGTTTGTGATGGCCATGCTGTTCTTACACACACACACACTGCTGTACCTGAAGTGTTTGTGATATGATGGTGAGGTTGGGAGGCTGTTTTGCTAGTTCTCGTCACAACACCGACCAGAGTGTGGTGGTGAAGTGTTTGGGCGGGAGATCACTGGACACTCTCTCCTCTGTGTCCTGTTCCACAGCAAATCGGGGACCACCTGCTGAAACATAACAGCAATAATAATTTTTGGTGGTGTTGTTTTTCCTAGGTTTTGCACACACACACACACACACACACACACACACACACACACACACACACACACACACACGACAGCAAAAACACACACACGCTACTACTACTATGTTTTTGTACAATGTGGCCTCCAGCCTCCCCTATAGCCTAATTTCGTAGCATTTTTTCCTTCAATTAAACATCCTATTACATGAGTAGCTACCCGAGCTTTGTTGAGTTATTTAAGTCGTAGATCTATACGGCATTCAGTGACTGTTGCCTCATAGTTAGTATCTGCGATCGTTGTCGCTTTTGGGGCGAAGATCTCGTTCCTGTGGCAAAACAATGCAGACCTAAGTGATATAGAAGACAGTCGACACCTCAGCCAGGCTGTAAATATTGGGATGCGGTTTGTTCGGATAACACCTGGCCAGTCTTGCGTAGAAACATCTAGCACTTGGTCCCATCCCACCAGAGGTTGTGAACACTAGAGGGTGAAGCTGCCTTGATCTAGGCGTTGTCTCCTGTGTGCATCTAGAGGGTTACGGTGACATGCGGCCTGAGGTCGGTTCTTTTCAAATGGGTTAGCTGTTTCCGTGTCCAAAATCCGGCACTGGCGTCTGTAGGGCTTCGTTGGATGTGTTTGAAGTCCTGTGGAAATTCTCACCATCAATTGGAAGGAAGGTTGGTTTGGCTTGACATTATGGCAAATTTTCTTAAACATGTTTGTGAGATCCCTTACTTGCCATCCTCATGCTTATGGAGCCCCTTTCTTACCATGGTGGGCGATGTAGTGGGATGAGCCACACACGCATTGGGAGGGCAATCCTTCTACTGGACAAACATGCTAGGAACAATGGCATGAGTAAATTTGTTTATTAGGCTGAAACCATACCTTTTGCCTTTATCGGTAGTGTTGTTAGCCAGTTAGAGGCGCCACCTCCTGAGTTATGGCTTCTTTTTTTTTCAAATTCACTGACAATTGCAACAACGTTTGTTGAAGTTTATCACTTTGGGTATGCGCGTGTCTGTCGTAATGATAGGTCGGATCTTGTTTTAATTTGGTTGGTATGCTTCACTTGTTGCATTTTAGCAATTGGAGGCTCATTGAGGTTGCCATGAGTTTGACAGAGTCAGATGTTCGGTGGCAGAAAGCTCTTGGATTATTGGGGTCCCATTCCTCCCAGTCTCGGGTGGTAGTGCAAGGTGGACCTTTCTGCTGTGGGTTAAATAAGGTTTTTCCGCTAATGATGGATAGCGACTTTGATGGCTTTTACCAGAGGGTGGTGGAGGGTCCGATATCGGGATTGTGTGCATCGGATAGTTTGAGATGCTTGGCTCACGGGTAAGTGCGCAAAAGCTTCATGGGTTTGTTTTTAGAAATCTCAGACAGGGCTGAGTTTCTTTCACCACTCTTTACCTTCCTGTTACTTTTGGTTTTGAAATAGTTTGTACCTGTTACACCTAGATGTGTTGGTCGTAATTTGTTATTTTGTGGCTTCCGCCGAACACCTTATAGCCCCGTATGGCATTCAAATTCATAATGAGGAAGGACTTGCTGGCGTTTGGGTGGTACCTATTTTTTGGACCACGTGGTGTTGTTCAGGTCCACCACCTTTTGTGTCCTACTTTTTGCCTGTTGTAAGGTCGCTTCATGCGCCACTTGTTTGCCTGTGGTTGTTTCATGGTTTATGTGTTAGAGCGGATAGACCTATCTCATGTATTAACATGGCGACCGGATCCCCTGATAGTTTCCTCGTTGACTATATGGTGCATTCTCTTTGGCCTTGAAGCTGTTATATAGAGGTCTCATGGGTTCCTGTAGGTGTTTTCAACATACAATGCAAAGTTTTGACAATTGATGTTGTGCAGTGCGGCCTTGCGGTTGTGTGTAGCTTTGAGGTTGATTATGTTGAATGCGTTAAGGTGTCAACCAGGGTGCTGCCTCGTGGAAATCACGCTGCTCAATTATTTTTATGGAGTGAATGGTAGCTTCACCCAGCCTGGTGGCTGGCTAGTACAGTGCTTGCAGGTTCCTGCAGCTGCTGTTTCAGTGGGTATGTAGTAGGCAGCTAATAAACGGGGAGGTACTACCGCCTGGGGATGACATTGGAAGCATAGCGTATTGTCTAATGGTAGACCTGCTGCCACATGGTATCAAAATATTGTGACTTAGTTCAGGTTGATGATCTGACTTTCTTTTCATTTACACAGGTTGTGTGGTCTCAATTGTTTCTCTTTTTTGACAACACAACATACATATTTGTTTTCACTATTGATTTTTTTGTGGTTCTTTTTTATTATTATTATTTTTTATATTATACAGTATTATATTTTTTATTTAATATTTAAAAAATATATAATTATAATATTTATTTTATTATTATTATTATTATTAATTATTAATTATTATTAATTATTATATTAATTATTATTATTATATTTTCGCTCCAGTCCTGGCGTGATCCTTGACTCCTCTGGTGGGCTAGTCGTTAAAAAAAAAAAATTACTAATTCTTTTGTATTTTCAAAGATCCGTCTCAGACTTCCCCATCCCTATAGGTCTACATCCTGATTTTTGTTCAGGGGAATGGGGCGGCAGGCCGTCAGAGCATGGGGTGGTGGCAGCATGAGGTTGTTAGCTTTCTTGCAAGGGCGGAGGTGGCCTTGCAGAATCACGGAGTGTCGCCAAACTTGTTAGTGCGAGGATGCTTTCAGCCCGTCTGCAGCCAGACCTGAAGGCCGTACTTCCTTGTGTCTTCGGTGCTTTTTCCACACCATCTCCTGTTATTTTCGAACAGGACAGCGTTTGAGGGACATAGTCACCCGGAACCTGATGCCTCTTCATTTGCAGGGGATTGTTTTTCTCAGTTGTTGTAAGGTTTCTTGTTTATCGGCAGCACTACCGGAGGATTCTTGTGTGAGAGATCTTACAGCCCAGGACACTTCTCACGCATCTTGTTACAAACCTTCTGGCAGCATCCTCTGTAACTTGTTTTTCGTCTCCTGTAAATTTTAGTCTGCTGCATTGTTCTTGCCTCACTTAGGAGATAGTCCAGTGTCTCGTTCTACATCGTCTGTCTGCTCTTCTCAGCTAAATCTTCCTGTACTTATTCCTTGCGTGTGTTCTCTAGCAAAATAGATGACGTATTATTGAAAGTATGTGGAGAGCAATTGGACCCAAGGGCTGTCATGAGTGTAATAGTGTACGAGGCGAGTCATCTACTACTACTTTGTGTCACTCAGAATCGAGTATGACGATCATTCAGCTGCGATACAATGATATGAGTTATTTGGGATGTCACCCTAGGTTGGTGAGCTCTGAGGTGACTCGAGAGGCCGGCACCCGTCCACAGATGTTGCTCGTGTGGAGGGCTACAGGTGGTGCAGAGTTCAATGAAGGGTTCAAGGTACTCACGGAGGTTCAAAAGGATCAAGGTAAAAGTGCACATGGGTCAGCGAGGAAGTATCGTAGTCGCCGGTTGTAGTGAACTGCGTCATCGTCGGCTCCCTCCACCGACACCAGCAGGGCCCCACCTTAGATCCGACCAGCACACCTCCACACACTCGTGAACACTGTCCTGCTGACTCACGTACTGTCCTCCTACCTCAAGTACTGTCCTCCTCAATTACTGTCCTCCTACCTCAAGTACTGTCCTCCTAACTCAGTACTGTCCTCCTAACTCAAGTACTGTCCTCCCTAACTCGTACTGTCCTACTGACTCACGTACAACCTCCTAACTCAAGTACTGTTCCTCCTATCTCAAAGTACTGTCCTACTGATTTATACTGACCTACTACCTCAAGTACTGTCCTCCTCTACATCCAAGTACTGTCCTACTGATTTACATATGACCTACTACCTCAAGTACTGTCCTCCTACCTCAAGTACTGTCCTACTGATTTATACTGACCTACTACCTCAAGTACTGTCCTCCTACCTCAAGTACTGTCCTACTGATTTACATACTGACCTACTACCTCAAATACTGTCCCTACCTCAGTACTGTCTCTGAGTTTACATACTGACCTACTACCTCAAGTACTGTCCTCCTCTTCCAGTACTCCTACTGATTTATACTGACCCAACTACCTCAAGTACTGTCCTCCTACCTCAAGTACTGTCCTACTGATTTATACTGACCTACTACCTCAAGTACTGTCCTCCTACCTCAAGTACTGCCCCTACAACCTCAAGTACTGTCCCTACTACCTCAAGTACTGTCCTCCTACCTCAAGTACTGCCCTACAACCTCAAGCCAATCCTCCTACCTCAAGTACTGTCCTCCTACCTCAAGTACTGTCCTCCTACCTCAAGTACTGTCCTACAACCCACACCTACCTGTACGACCTACACCTACCTGTACGACCTACACCTACCTGTACGACCTACCTGTAGTGTTGTAGAGACAGCCTGGGGTCGTACTGGTTATAATGGGTGACAAAGATGGTCAGTTCGGTGTTATTAGCGTTACCAGACATCATAGCCACCACGATCACCCTGTACTGCTCCCCGACCAACCGCTCAAGGTACCTGCGGGTGATGTACCGTCTATGAGAGAGACAGACAGACAGACAGAGAGAGAGAGAGACAAACAGAGACACAGGAGATAGAGAGACAGATAGAGTGACAGAGATAGAAAGCGAGAGATAGAGAGACAGAGAGACAGAGAGACAGACGGAGAGACAGGAAAGCGAAGAGAGACAGACAGACAGAGACAAGACGTAAGACAGAGGAGATAGAGACAGATGAGATAGAGATGAAGACAGAGAAACAGAGAGACACAGAGACAGAGAAGCAGACAGAGAGACAGACAGACAGAGAGAGACAGAGATAAACAGAGACAGAGAGACAGACAGGGACACAGATATAGAGAGACAGAGATGAGATGAGACAGAGACAGAGAAGACCAGAGATAAACAAGACAGAGAGAGACAGGGACACAGATATAGGTGACAGAGATGAAAGAGAGATAGAGACAGAGAAGCAGACAGAGAGACAGAGATAAACAGAGACAGAGAGACAGACAGGGACACAGATATAGAGAGACAGAGAGAGAGACAGGCAGAGAGACAGAGACAGACGAAGAGACAGAGAGACAAAGACAGACAGACAGAGGGAGAGACAGACGGAGAGACAGAGATAGAGACAGAGACAGTGAGACAGAGACAGAGAGAGACAGGTGAAGAATCAGAGACAGAGACACAGAGACAGAGGTGTGGTGAGAGAGAGAGACAGAGATAGAAACCAGAGACAGAGACAAAGACAGACGGACAGAGGAGAGACAGACGGAGAGACAGAGATGAAGACAGAGACAGAGACAGTGAGACAGAGACAGAGGAGAGAGAGAGATTGAGACAGAGACAGAGACACAGACAGAGACAGTGAGGACAGAGACAGAGAGAGAGACAGTTGAGACAGAGACAGTGAGACACAGAGACAGAGACAGAGCAGATTGGAGACAGTGGTGTGGCACAACAGTAGTACAACAGTGGTGCAGTACAACAGTATTACATCAGTAGAGTAGTATAACAGTAGCTGGTAGTACAACAGTAGTATAGTACAACAATAGTGCAGTTCAACAGTGGTACAACATGTAGTGCAGTTCAACAGTAGTACAACAGTAGTGTGAGTACAACAGTAGTACAACAGTAGTGTAGTATAACAGTAGTACAACAGTAGTGTGAGTACAACAGTGGTACAACAGTAGTGCAGTTACAGCAGTAGTACAACAGTGATTGCTATTAGTGTGCAACAGTGTTTCACCAGTAGTATAGTACAACAGTAGTGTAGTACAACAGTAGTACAACAGTAGTATAATTACAACAATAGTGCAGTACAACAGTGGTACAACAGTAGTGTAGTACAACGTGAGTACAACAGTAGTGTAGTACAACAGTGAATTTTAATAGTGTGATGTACAACAGTGGTTACAACAGTGGTGTAGTGCAACAGTAGTACAGTGGTCAATGCAACAGTGGTTCAACAGTAGTGCGGTGCAACAGTGGTACAACAGTAGTGCGGTGCAACAGTATTACGGCAGTAGTGTAGTACAACGGTAGTACCAATGATGGTGTAATTGCAACAGTGGTACAACAGTGGTGTGAGTACAACAGTAAGTACAACAGTGAATTAACATTTGGAGTGTAGTACAATGATGTTCACCAGTAATTATAGTACAACAGTGGTACAACAGTAGTGCAGTACAACAGTAGTACAACAGTAGTGTAGTACAACAGTAATCCTGTGTTAGTGTAGTACAACAGTAATTAACAGTAATTAATGTACAACAGTGGTACAACAGTAGTGTGGTACAACAGTAGTACAACAGTGGTGCTGTTGTAGTTATGGTACTGACAGTTATTTCACCGGTAGTATAGTACAACGATGGTACAACAGTAATTGCAGTACAACAGTAGTACAACAGTAGTGTGTAATTACCTGACAGTGAGTACAACATTAATTAATAGTACAACAGTGAGTACAACAGTGGTGTAGTACAACAGTAATTTACAACAGTAATTAACCAGTACAACAGTAGTATTACAACAGTAGTGCTGTTGTAATTATTAGTACACACTAGTGTACAACGTGAAATAGTACAACAGTAGTACAACGGTAGTGTAGTACAACAGTAGTACAACAGTAATTAATAGTACAACATGTAGTACAACAATGAGTGTAGTACAACAGTAATTACAACAGTAGTGCTGAGCCTTGTTGTGGTACAACAGTGTTCTTGATAGTTATAGTACAACAGTGATTAGTAGTACAGCAATTATTTCCAGTAGTATAATTACAACAGTGGTACAACAGTAGTGCAGTACAACAGTAGTACAACAGTAGTGCTGTTGTAGTGTGAATGCTAACAATATTTCACCAGTAGTATAGTACAACAGTAGTACAACAGTAGTGCAGTACAACAGTAGTACAACAGTAGTGTAGTACAACAGTAGTGCAATACAACAGTAATTACAACAGTAGTACATGTACTCACTAACCTGGCAGTGGTAATGTTGCCACCGTACTCGTCTATAGTGAAGTATTTGTAGTCAGTAACCGGTGACTCGTAGAGGGAGTAGCGGACTGTCTGTTGGTCGTTGTTGTGGTGGTCATCAACCGCCCTCACTCTGGTCACCGCCACACCGAGGGCTCCGGCGTACACCCGCGGCGGCCGAGGTGGTACTTGGAGATGGAGTGTGCCTGGAGGAATAGTTAACTTGCTAATTACTGGAGTATTGCCACATGACTGGAGGGCAGGTAGGGCTTGTGTGAGGACAGGTGGTTGGTGAGGGCTAGTGAGGACAGGTGAGGGTTGGTGAGGGCTAGTGAGGACAGGTGGGGCAGTTGAGGGCAGTTGAAGGCTGGTGAGGGCTGGTGAGGGCTGGTGAGGGCAGGTGGAGGAGCAGGGGTAGAGTTACCTGTACCTGTACTATATACCTGTACCTGTACTATATACCTGTTACCTGTGCTAATTAGCCATATATTTCGTCTGACTGTTGTAGAGTCTACTCAATATTACCTGGATAAACATCAGATAACGAATCGACGTTAATAAACATTAATCTAATCGTATTATTATATCAAAAAACATTAGATTGACGCCCTGACACCGCCAGCACCTCACCCATATAATGTAGTCACCCCAGTAACCTGACTCTAAGCGATGCCGTTTTTTATGGTGGTTGAGGAACAGATGGCCGCCAACACTAACAATAAAATAAATTATATTTCTCGGTTTGGACTGTCTGTAGAAGCGCTCTTATGAAACTCACTTGACACCAGTTGCAGGTCTTTGTGACTGTCAGCGTGACACCCAGTTAACGACACAAAAAACATTTTATGACAGCTTCATCATAATGCGTCTGAATGGAGGTAAACAATGACTCATAAGCACCACACAAGATGGATTCAAAGGTTGCCAAGTTAAATTTTTCCTCTAACTGGTGATGTGAGAACGTATCTAACTGACTCATAAGCTACCACACAAAGATGGATTCTCTAAGGTTGCCAAGTTAAATTTTCCTCTAACTGGTGATGTGAGAACGTATCTAACTGACTCATTAGCTACACACAAAGATGGATTCTCAAAGGTTGCTAAGATAAATTTTCCTCCAAACTGGTGATGTGAGAACGTATCTAACGACTCATAAGCTACCACACAAAGATGGATACTCAAAGGTTGCCAAGTTAAATTTTCCCCTAACAGACTCTTCAGCCTGGTTGGTGGGTGGAGGTGACTTAGCTGACGTCACAACCAGTTAACAGGGTGATTGGAGTGTTGACACAGCAGTAATGAGGACAGTGTTGTGGTGTGTGTGGCTGAAGCCCTTGGCGACTAGGTATACCCCTGGTACCCTGCTGACACTAGGTATACCCTGGTACCCTGCTGACACTAGGTATACTTGGTACCCTGCTGACACTAGGTATACCCCGGTACCCTACTGACACTAGGTATACCCTGGTACCCTGCTGACACTAGGTACCCAGTACCCTGCTGACACTAGGTATGCCCGGTACCCTGCTGACACTAGGTATACCCTGGTACCCTGCTGACACTAGGTATACCCTGGTACCCTGCTGACACTAGGTATACCCTGGTACCCTGCTGACACTAGGTATACCCTGGTACCCTGCTGACACTAGGTATACCCTGGTACCCTGCTGACACTAGGTATACCCTGGTACCCTGCTGACACTAGGTATACCCTGGTACCCTGCTGACACTAGGTATACCCTGGTACCCTGCTGTCACTATATATACCCTGGTACCCTGCTGACACTAGGTATACCCTGGTACCCTGCTGACACTAGGTATACCCTGGTACCCTGCTGACACTAGGTATGCCCTGGTACCCTGCTGACACTAGGTATACCCTGGTACCTGCTGACACTAGGTATACCCTGGTACCCTGCTGTCCTATATATACCCTGGTACCCTGCTGACACTCGGTATACCCTGGTACCCTGCTGTGAGTGAGATAAAATATCAGGACTTGTGTGTGTGTGTGTGTGTGTGTGTGTGTGTGTGTGTGTGTGTGTGTCTGTAGGAAAAATGGCTCTTGAGATGTATAACACTAAAATTAAAAAACCTTCAAAGCAAGAACTCCTACAAGGACTCACCAGACAGCGGCAACAACCATACAAAAAGTTACCAAACCTCAAGGCGTCATCACCACCCCGATATACACGGTCAGGCAATAGACAACCTCCTAGACCAGCATCGCCAGTAGGGTCGGCGGAGACATGAAACATGGCCTCGTAACACCTATATATGGGATAGTGTATTGTGTCTAGTGCCAGAGCCAAAGCGGAGGGTCAGTCAACCAGACAAACAGCTCTCAATAATGAGCCACAACAACTAGTTCAAGGCACAACATTACCAACACTATCAGCTGGAGTCAGTCAGTCAGTCAGTCAGCAGCAAGAAGGTCACCCTCACCAACTACCCTTCTACTAACACCTTCCTCTCACCTGTTAATCTTCCTTCACCCTCACCTCTCTACACAACCCTCCCATACAGGTCCCTCCACAACCAAGTCATCTGCGAAATATGCGCTGCAAAGAAAGTCTCACTACCCAACAAGTTACACCTGAGCAGACTAACATCAGTCAGTGGTACGGTAAGCTTAAAACTCTGTGGATTAAACAATAAGACACAGAGTTCTTTAACTGTTGAAAAGAACT
>NW_024741418.1:0-8573 GCF_018991925.1 Homarus americanus
TTCCAGCTCCATGACCCGTGGTGTGAGGACCAGGTGCACTTCCTTCCTTGACCCTGAGTGTGAGGGCCAGGCACATTAGGTCCATTCCCGGGATGTGATGGCCCGTGCACCTTTGGTGCCAGGCCAGGGGTGTGAGGGCCAGGCACTTACTAGTGCCATGAAGCAGGGTGTGAGGCCCGGGCAGCCCCTGCAGAGGCAGCCTATGAATGGGGTGTGAGGGCCGGGCACACTTCACATGACACGGGGTGTGAGGCCCAGGGCAGCCCTTCGCCATGACCGCAGGTGCCAGGCCGGGCACCTTTTCCAGTGCCATGACCCGGGGTATGAGGGGCAGGCTCGATTTTCCAGTGCCATGAATCAGGGGTGTGAGGGGCCAGAGCACCTTCAGCACCATGATCCAGGGTATGAGGCCAGGCACCCTTCCAGTGCTATGACCCGTGGTGTGAGGCCGGGCAACCTTTTCAGTGACATGACACCGAAGTGCTTGAGGCCAGGAACCCTTTCAATGACACTGGCCCAGATGTGTGGGCAGCGCACCCTTTCAGTGCCGCCAACTTGGGGTGCTGAGAACATCACTCCCTTCAGTGCCGGCCCGGAATTTGAGGGCAGGGAGGCACCTTCAGCCCCATGACCCGGGTGCCAGGCGGGCTCGTTTGGAGTCTATGACCCAGGGTGTGAGCCGGGCACTCGTTTAGTCTATGACCAGGGTGTGGCCAGGCACCCCATCGCCTGACCAGTGTGATGGCGGGAAACCCTTCAGCAACCCATGGCCGAGTGTGAGGCCAGGGGCACCCTCAGCCACCATGACCCCAGGGGGTGTGAGGCGGCACCCTTTCAGTGCCGCGAATCCAGTGTGGCGGGCGCCGAATTTCAGCACATGCCGGTGTGAGGGGCGGGCATCCCTTTAGTGACATAACCTGGGGTGTGCGGGCGGGCACCGCTTCCAGTACCATGAATCGGTGTGAAAGCCGGGGCACCTTCAGCATCATGACGGGGTGTGAGCGCGGGCACCCTTCAATGCCATGACCCGGGGTGTGAGGGCCGGGCAACCCTTCAGTGACGCGCGGCTTGGGGTGTAGGGGCTGGGCACCCTTCAGTGACATGACCGGGGTGTGAGGGCCAGGGCACCCGTCAGCCCCATTGCCGGGGTGGCGAAATCGGGAACCCTTTCAGTGCCATGACCCCGGGTGTGAGGAGCCAGTCATTTCGCCAGTCTTATGACGGGGGTGAGCTGGGCACCACTTCAGTCCCATGATCCTGGGGGTGAGGCCGGGCCTCGTTGGCCTCTATGACCAGGGTGTGGGGGCCTTCAGTGCTATGACCCGGGGTGTGAGACCGTGCACCCTTTCAGTGACATGACCGGGTGTGAAGGGCGGGCACCCCTTCAATGACATGACCCGTTGTGTGAGGTCGGGCACCCCTTCAGTGAAATGAATCGGGGTGTGGGGGCGGGCACCCTTCAGCACCATGACCCAGAGTGTAGAGGCCGGGGTCGATTTCAGTGCCAAGAAGGTGTGAGGGCCGGGCACCCCATCAGCACCATGACCCGGTGTGATGGCCAGGAAGCTTCAACCCCATGAACCGGTGTGAGGGCGGACACCCTCAGCCACCATGACCCGGGGTGTGAGGGCCGGGCACCCTTTCAGTGACATGAATCGGGATGTGAAAGCCGGGCACCGCCTCAGCACCATGCCCGGGGTGTGAGGGCCGGGCATCCCTTTAGTGACATAACCCGGGGTGTGAGGGCCAGGCATCCTTTCAGTGCCATGAATCGGGGTGTGAAAGCTGGGCACGCATTCAGCACCATGACCCGGTGTGAGGCCCAGCACCCCTTTGGTGCCATGACCCGGGGTGTGAGGCCGGGCACACCTTCAGTGACATGACCTGGGGTGTGAGGGCGGGCACCCCTTCAGTGACATGACCCGGGGTGTGAGGGCGGGCACCCTCCAGCACCATGACCCGGGGTGTGAGGGCGGGGAACCGCTTCAACCCCATGACCCGTGGTGTGAGGGCCGGCACCCCTTCAGTGCCATGACCCGGGTGTGAGGGCCGGGAACCCCTTCAGTGACATGACTGGGGTGTGAGGGCCGGGCACCCCTTCAGCACCATGACCCAGAGTGTTGGGCCGGTCTCGATTTCAGTGCCAGAATCGGGGTGTGGTCGGGCACCCCTCAGTGACATGACCTGGGGTGTGACGGCCTGGCACCCTTCAGTGACATGACCCGGGGTGTGAGGGGCGACACCTCAACATCATGACCCGGGGTGTGAGGCCGGGAACCCTTCAACCCCATGACCTGTGGTGTGAGGCCGGGCACCTTTAGGTCCATGACCCGAGTGTGAGGCGTGCACCCCTTCAGTGCTATGACCCGGTGTGAGGGCCGGGCATCCCTCAGTGACATGACCCGGGGTGTGAGGCCGGGCACCCTCCAGCATCATGACCCGGGGTGTGAGGCGGGAACCGCCTCAACCCCATGACCTGTGGTGTGAGGGCCGGGCACCCCTTTAGGTCCATGACCCGAGGTGTGAGCCGTGCACCCCTTCAGTGCTATGACCCGGGGTGTGAGGGCCGGGCATCCCTTCAGTGTCATGAACCGGGGTTTGAGGCGGGCTCATTTCAGTGCCATGAATCGGGGTGTGAGGGCGGGCACCCTTCAGCACCATGACCGGGGTATGAGGCCGGGCACCCCTTCAGTGCTATGACCCGGGTGTGAGGGCCGAGCACCCTTCAATGACATGACCCTGGGTGTGTGGGCTGGGCACCCTTTCAGTGCCATGAACTGGTGTGAGGGCGGTCACTCCTTCAGTGCCATGACCCGAGTGTGAGGTTGGGCACCCTTCAGCCCCATGACCCGGGACGTGAGGGCTGGCACTCGTTTGGGTCTATGACCAGGGGTGTGAGGGCCGGGCATACCTTCAGTGCCATGGTCAGGGGTGTGACGGCCGGCACCGATTCAGTGCCATGACCCGGGGTGTGAGGGCCGGGCACCCTTTAGTGCAATGAGAGCGGGGTGTGAGGGCAGGTCACCCCTACAGAGCATGAACCGCGGTGTGAGGGCGGGCACCCTTTAGTGCCATGAGCGGGGTGTGAGAGGCGGGCACCCCTTTAGTGCCATGAAACGGGGTGTGAGGGCAGGCAACCCAACAAGCTATGAATCGGGGTGTGAGGGCCGGGCACCCCTTTAGTGCAATGAACAGGGTGTGAGGGCAGGTCACCCTACAGAGCTATGAACCGCGGTGTGAGGGCCGGGCACCCCTTTAGTGCCATGGGCGGGGTGTGAGAGACGGGCACCCCTTTAGTGCCATGAAACGGGGTTGTGAGGCCGGGCAACCCAACAAGCTATGAATCGGGGTGTGAGGCCGGGCACCACTTCATGACACGGGGTGTGAGGGCCGACTTCATATGACACGGGGTGTGAGGGCCGGGCACCCCATCAGCACCATGACCCGGGGTGTGATGGCCGAGAACCGCTTCAACCCCATGACCCGGGGTGTGAGGGCCGGGCACCCCTCAACCATCATGACCCGGGGTGTGAGGGCCGGGCTCCCTTTCAGTGCCATGAATCGGGGTGTGAAAACCGGGCACTCCTTCAGCATCATGACCCGGGGTGTGAGCGCCAGGCACCCTTCAGTGCCATGAACAGGGGGGTGAGGGCCGGGCAACCCTTCAGTGACATGACCTGGGGTGTGAGGGCCGGGCACCCCTTCAGTGACATGACCCGGGGTGTGTGGGCCGGGCACCCATCCAGCACCATGACCCGGGGTGTGAGGGCCGGGAACCCTTTCAGTGCCATGACCCGGGGTGTGAGGCCCGGTCACTCCTTCAGTGCCATGACCCGGGGGCTGAAGGCTGGGCACCCCTTCAGCCCCATGACCCGGGGGGTGAGGGCCGGGCACTCGTTTAGCTCTATGACCAGGGGTGTGAGGGCCCGGCATACCTTCAGTGCCATGGCCAGGGGTGTGAGGGCCGGGCACCTCTTCAGTGACATTACCCGGGGCTTTAGGGCCGGGCACCCCTTCAGTGCCATGAGCCGGGGTGTGAGAGTCTGGCATCCCTTTAGTGCCATGGAACGGGGTGTGAGGCCCGGGCACCCCGACAGAGCTATGAACTGGGGTGTGACGGCCGGGCACCTATTCATTGCCATGACCCGGGGTGTGAGGGCCGGGCACCCTTTCAGTGCCATGAATCGCGGTGTGATGGCCGGGCACCCCTTCAGCTCCATGACCCGTGGTGTGAGGACGGGGAACCGCTTCAACCCCATGATCCGGGGTGTGAGGGCCGGGCACCCCTTTAGTTCCATGACCCGGGGTGTGAGGGCCGTGCACCCCTTCAGCGACATGACCCGGGGTGTGAAGGCTGCACCTTTTCAGCTCCATGACCCGTGGTGTGAGGACCGGGAATCGCTTAAACCCCATGACCCGGGGTGTGAAGGCCAGGCAACCCTTTAGGTCCATGACCCGGGGTGCGAGGGCCGTGCACCCCTTAAGTGACATGACCCGGGGTGTGAGGGCCGGGCACCCGTTTATTGACATGACCCGGGGTGTGAGGGCCGGGCACCCCTCCAGCACCATGACCCGGAGTGTGAAGGCCGGGCACCCCTTCAGTGACATGACCCGGGGTTTGAGGGCCGGGCACCCCTTCAGCACCATGACACGGGGTGTGAGGGCCGGGCACCCCTTCAGTGCCATGACCCAGTGTCATGAACCGTGGTGTGAGCCGGTCACCCCTTTCCAGTGCCATGAACGTGGGTGTGAGGGGCAGTCACCTTCAGTGTCATGAATAATGATGTGAGGGGCCGAACGCCAGTGACATGAGCCCGGGGCGTCAGGGCCAGGCAACCCTTCAGTGAGCCGGGATGTGAGGCCGGGCACCCCGTTAGATGCCATGAGCAGGGGTGTGTGAGGCAGAACACCCCTACAGAGCTATGAACCAGAGTGTGAGGCCAGGCACCCTTCACATGACACAGGGGTGTGAGGGCCGGGCACCTTTTGAGTGCCATGAGCCGGGGGGTATGAGGGGCAGACACTTCAGAGCTATGACCCGGGGTGTGAGGGCCGGGCATTTTTCAGTGATATGACCCTGGGTGTGAGGGACGGGCACCTTCAATGATATGACCCACGGGGGGGGGTGAGGGCCAGGGCACTCGTTTGAAAGCTCTATGACCAGGGGTGTGGTGGGCATACCTTCAGTGCCATGGCCAGAGGTGTGACCGCAGGCACCGTTCAGTGCCATGACCCAGCGTGTGAGGCCAGGCACCTGGTGAGCATGACCCAGGGCGTCAGGGCCGGGCCTTCAGTGTCATGGGCAGGGTGTGAGGGCCAGGCACCTTAAGTGCCATGAACCGGGGTGTGAGGCCGAGCACCTATTCAGTGCTGACCCGGGGGTGTGAGGAGCCGGGCACCTGTGCCAGATGGGGTGTGATGGCGGGCACCCTTCAGCTCCATGACCACGTGGTGTGAGGACCAGGAACCGCTTCAGCCCCATGACCCAGGGGTGTGAGGGCCAGAGCACGCTGGGTCCATGACGCGGGGTGTGAGGGAGCCGTGCACCTTCAGTGACATGACCGGGGGGGTGTGAGGGCCGGAGCACCCTTTCCGGTGCCATGAATCAGGAGTGTGATGGCCAGGCACCTTCAGCTCCATGACCCGGGTGTGAGGCGTGCACCCCTTCAGTGGCTATGACCGGGGGTGTGAGGCGGGCACCCCGGTGCCATGAATAGGGGTGTGAGGGCTGTGTGCCTTTGGTCCACTTCCCGGGGTGTGAGGGCCGTGGAGCCCCTTCAGTGACATAACCCGGGGTGTGAGGGCGGGCACTCATCAGTGCCATGACCGGGGTGTGAGGGCTGGGCAATCGTTTTAGCTCTATGACCAGGGGTGTGAGGGCCAGGCACCTTCAGTGACCCGGTGTGAAGGCGGGCACCTCCAGCACCGCGTGACCCGGAGTGTGAGGCGGGCACCTTCAGTGTCATAGACCGGGGTGTGGCGGCCAGGCTCCCCTTCAGTGCCATAACCCGGGGTGTGTGAGGGCCAGGCACCCCTTCCAGTGACGCATGACCTGGGGTGTGAGGGCGGGCAACCTTTCAGTGTCATTAACCTGGTTGTGAGGATGGGCACTTGTAAATGCCATGAAAGCGGGGTGTGAGTGCAGGGCACCCATACAGTGCATGCAGAAAAAAAAGGTGTATGGTCGGGCACCCCTTCACTTGACCAGGGAGTGCAAGGCCAGGCACCTTCACTTGACCGGTGTCAGGGCCGGGCACCCCTCAACATGACCCAGGGTGTGAGCCAGGCACAGTATTGACGCCAGGCCGGGGTTTGGGGCAGGGCACCCCTACAGTGTTATCAACCGGGGTGTGAGGGCCAGGCACCTCTTCACATGACTCAGGGTGTAGGGCCAGGCACCCCATTAGCACCCTTGACCCGGGGTGTGAGGCAGGCACCCCTTCAGTACCATTACCCTGGGTGTGATGTGGGCACCCATCAGTGAAATCACGGGGTGTGACAGCTGGGCACCTTCATTGGCTATGACCGGGATGAGGGCGGGCACCCTTTCATTGACATGACCCGGGGGTGTGAGGCCAGGCACACCTCAGCACCATGACCCAGGGGTGTGAGGTTCGGGCACCTTCAGTGCCATGACCCAGGGTGTGAGGGCAGGCACCCCTTCAGCTCCATGATCCAGGGTGTAGGGCGGGCTCGATTTCCAGTGCCAGAACCGGGGTGTGACGGCCAGGCACCTTCAGTGCCATGAACAGGAATGTGAGGCCAGGCACCCCTTGTGGCCTTGACCCAGGGTGTGAGGGCCGGGCACCTTAGGACCATGACCCGGGGTGTGAGGCCGGGCACCCTTCAGTGTCGTGAACCGGGGTGTGACGGCGAACTATAGTTCCGCAGACAGGGGTGGTCGAGGCACCCCTTTAGTGGTGAGACCCCAGGGGTTTTGAGGGCCAGGCACCCCTTCAGGACCATGACCCAGGGGTGTGAAGACCAGGCACCCTCCAGCACCATGACCGGGGTGTGAGGGCCAGGGAACTTCAAGCCCACTGACCCGTGGTGTGAGGCCAGAGCACCCCTTAGGTCCATGACCCGGGGTGTGAGGGCCGTGCACCCTTTCAGTGCAGTGAAACGGGGTGTGAAGGCCAGAGCACCCCTCAGGGCTGCAGAACCAGGGAGGTGTGAGGGCCAGGCACCTTCAGTGCCATGAATAGGGGGGTGTGAGGGCCGAGCACCCCTTCAGTGGCTATGACCAGGTGTAGGGAGCCGTGCACCTTTAGGTCCATGACCCAGGGGTATGGACGGAGCACCCCTTCAGTGCCATGACCGGGGTGTGAGGCGGGCTCCCCTTCAGTGCCATGAATCGGTGTGTGTGATGGCTGGGCACCCCTTCAGTGCCATGACCCGGGTGTGAGGGCCAGGCCTTCAGTGACATGACCCGGGGTGTGAGCCGGGCACCCCTCAGCACCATGACCCAGGTGTGAGGGCCAGGCTCGATTTCAGTGCAAGAATGTCGGGGTGTGGGCCAGACATGGCACCATAGCCAGGGTGTGAGGGCCGGAACCACTTTGCAACCCCATGTCAGGTGTGAGGCAGGGCACCTTTAGTGACATGACCCGGGAGGTGTGAGGGACGGGAACCCTCAGACACCATGACCCAGGGTTTGATGGCCAGGACCCTTTCAGTGCCATGTGGGTCGGGGTGTGAAAGCAGGGCATCCCTTCAGCACCATGACCCGGGGTGTGAGGCCAGAGCACCCTGCAGTGCCATGACCAGGGTGTGAGGGCCAGGCACCTGCAGTGCCATGACCCAGGGTGTGAGGGCCAGGCACCTTTAGTGACATGACCCGGGGTTGTGGGCGGGCACCCCTCCACCACCATGACCCAGGTGTGAGGCCGGGCACCCCCTTCCAGTGCCATGAACCCGGGTGTGAGGCGGGCACCCTTTCAGTGACATGACCCAGGGTGTGAGGGCCAGGCACCCCTCAGCACCCTTGAGCCAGGGTGTGGTCAGGAACCGCTTCAGCCCCCATGACCACGTGGGGTGAGGGCCAGGCACCCCTTTAGATCCATGACCTGCGGTGAGGAGCGCGCACCCCTTCAGTGCCATGACTCGGGGTGTGGGCCGGGCACCTTTCAGTGTCATGAACCGGGGAGCCTAACGAGGCCAGGCACCCTTTCAGTGCCATGAATCGGGGTGTGAGGCCAGGCACCCCTTCAGTGCTGTGTGAACCGGTGTGAGGGCCAGGGGCCACTTCAACCCCGCGGCCCAGGGTGTGAGGTCGGGCATCATTTAGATCCGTGACCCGGGGTGTGAGGGCCGTGCCTCTTGGTGACATGACCAGGACGTCTGGGCCGGGCAACCTTCAGTGCCATGAGCTGGGATGGCAGGCCGGGCACCCCTTTAGTGCCATGAAGCAGGGGTGTGAGGGCCAGGCACCCCTTTCCGCATGACACAGGGTGTGAGGCCAGGCACCCCTTCACAAGACACAGGGTGTGAGGCCAGGCACCTCAGTGCCATGACCCGGGGTATGTGAGGGCCGGAGCACGCCTTCAGAGCTAGACCAGTGTTAGGGCGGGCAT
>NW_024741419.1:0-9633 GCF_018991925.1 Homarus americanus
TACTACGAAATATATCCCCAGTACTACGAAATATCCCAGTAATACGAAATATATCCCCAGTACTACGAAATATATCCCCAGTACTACGAAATATATCCCCAGTACTACGAAATATCCTAGTAATACGAAATATATCCCCAGTACTACGAAATATCCTAGTAATACGAAATATATCCCCAGTAATACGAAATATATCCCCAGTACTACGAAATATATCCCCAGGAGTACGAAATATATCCCCAGTACTGCGAAATATCCCAGTAAATACGAAATATATCCCCAGTAATTCGAAATATATCCCCAGTACTAAGAAATATATCCCAATAGCATGAAAGCCTTATAATGATACTTAACCACAAGAAAAATAACTAATGAGCATGATACTATTATACTCTTTTACCCCTGAGGTATAATTATACTCTCTGAGGTTAAGCAAATAAGGAAATTGTATCTGATTATATGCTTACTAACTGGTGGGACCATAATTGACCCACCTGGAGTTAATATAATTTGGTAGGTGTTATATATGTGTGTGTGTGTGTGTGTGTGTGTGTGTGATATATATGTGTGTGTGTGTGTATGTGTGTGTGATATATGTGTGTGTGTGTGTGTGTGTGTGTGTGTGTGTGTGTGATATATGTATGTGTGTGTGTGTGTGTGACTTTTGGTTCGTTGAGCAGAGGGAAAATATTAATTTTGTTATGTATGTTTTTTTTATCGCGTTATCTAACTATCTGTCTGTCTGTCTCTCATTCTATAAATCCAGTTACTCTCCTCCCTCCCTATTTCCCCCACCCTTACCCCTCCACCCTCACCCTCACCCTTACCCCTCCACCCTCACCCCCACCCTTACCCCCACACCCCCACCCTTACCCCCCACCCTCTCCCCCACCCTTACCCCTCCCACTATTAACCCCCCACACCCTCTCCCCCACCCCACCCCCCCACCCATCCTTACACAGTCCCACGTAGGGTAGTTGGCACAAGCGTTAATATGTAATACGTGAAGCAACGGTTAATAGGCTTAACCCTCCATGGTCGCCACTACACAATAAATGGCTAACTGGCAACTCTTATTCTCCTCCCGGCCAGTAGATTAGTGGATGGATGGATGGATGGATGGATGGATGGATGGAAGAATGGATAGATGGATGGATGAATGGATGGATGGATGAATGAATGAATGAATGGATGGATGGATGGATGGATGGATGCATGGATGGAGGCATGGATGGATGCATGGATGGAGGCATGGATGGATGCATGGATGGATGGATGCATGGATGGATGGATGGATGGATGGAGGCATGGATGGAGGCATGGATGGAGGCATGGATGGATGAATGGATGGATGAATGGATGGATGGAAGGATGGATGGAAGGATGGATGGAAGGAAGGATGGATGGATGGATGGATGGATGGATTCATACATGCATCCATCCATCCATCCATCTATGGATGAATGGATGGATGGAAGGATGGATGGAAGGATGGATGGATGGATGGATGGAAGGATGGATGGATGGATGGATGGATGGATGCATACATGCATCCATCCATCCATCCATCTATGGATGAATGGATGGATGGAAGGATGGATGGAAGGATGGATGGAAGGATGGATGGATGGATGGATGGATGGATGCATGCATGGATGGATGGATGGATGGATGGATGAATGGATGGATGGATGGAAGGATGGATGGATGGATGGATGGATGGATGGATGGATGGATGGTCGCCACTACACAATATATGGTTAACTGGCAACTCTTATTCTCCTCCCGGCCAGTAGATTAGTGTATGGATGGATGGATGGATGGATGGATGGATGAATGGATGGATGGATGGATGGATGGATGGATGAATGGGTGGATGGATGGATGGATGGAGGGTTGGTGTGGTGGTTGGTTCGGTGGATGGATGGGTGGATGGATGGATGGATGGATGGATGGATGGATGGATGGATGGATGGAGGGTTGGTATGGTGGTTGGTGTGGTGGTTGGTTCGGTGGATGGATGGATGGATGGATGAATGGATGGATGGTGGATGGTATGGTGGTTGGTTGGTTGGTTGGTTCGGTGAATGGATGGATGGATGGTCGACCAGTGAATGTAGACAATATGTGTTTAGTATGGATGGAGAGACAGACAGACAAACAGACAGAAAAATTCATTAAAATATTCCAGTAAAAAATAAAATCCCCAAAAATAACCAAATGTAAGAATTAAACGAAAACAAAAATATAAATATAATCTTAAGAAAAAAAAATATCTATCCTTTAAGTGAAAAACAAACATGATCAGATACTTTCACAAACTTGTATAATTACTTTTACCCAATGATATTTTTTGTTCTTAATAAATTGAGTATTAATTTATAAACATATCATTTTCATTGAAATTTTATAATTAAAAAAAATAGCATTCGTGTGTCTTGTTGTCCCTTCAGTCTCTGGCATGAGGATATCTGCAAGGAGCTACCACCTGCTGGGGTCCTACACACGATGTCCCGAGTGACTCGTGAAGGAGGGAATGATGTGGTGAAGGGCGCAGTCAGCGTAAGAATCCTTCACCTCAGTTCTGCTTCATGTCAAGAGATGCTGCTTTGTCGTTTAGGCAGAACATTTTTTTAAAGAATTGTGCGACGAAAGTTCTCAATTTCTCACCTTTTTTTTTTACTTATCTTCAGATGATAACAGTGTGGCAAGCGACGTATAAATTATATTAGCTGTTATCTCAAGGACCCAGACGCCCTATAACATACCCACCTGTCTAATGATAACAGGTGTCTGTCTACTACCGATTATACAGGCTATCGAACAACAGTACTCCCTGCCTAAACGACGATAGGTGTCTGTTTAACAGGTACAAATGCCTTTCTAACGAGAATGGTGGCCGATAACGACAGGGGTCACCAAGCTAACGAAGGTAGACGCTGTCGTGCTGGCAACCTCTCCAATCTACAAGCTCAAGTCCCAGAGGAGGTTGGAGGACGAGCCAGCCAGCCAGCCAGCCAATAGTGACAAGTCCAGTGGATGACACACATAAACACACAGCTCCCCCCCCCCTGCTGGTGCCACCCCACCTCCCCCTCTTCCACCACTCTTGACCTGTGACTATATGTGCCTCAACACTTGGCACCTGACACTCTAACCTTCGCTAAACGGATAACTTGAAGGATAATAATGGAGTTTTTAAAAGAAAGTTAATCAGCGTCTTTTTTTTTCTCTCTCTAGTAAAACTCTATTTTTTTTTTGCTTGTGTGTCTATTTGACTTTCGTGTCTGACTCACCTGTGTTATATAAACCTTTTAACTGAGATACCAAAGGAATTACCTATAAGAAAAAAATATTACTAACCACAACAGAGACAAGAACAACAATAAAGAAGAAACAAAAAAGACAATAAAATTAAAACCAAAACACTGGATCACCCATACTTAGTCGCCGCCATAACCAGAGTGACTAATCTTCCATAAAGTTTGTATACATATTTTAGATCACGTGTTGAACTGTGATCTTCTGACGGAAATATGACTCGCTAACTTGAGATGGGACCGAGTGTCCTTATGCTGACATTAAAGTGGTCAGAGGAGCATCTCTCATGGTCGGGGGCCCTGTTTAGCATGGTCGAGGCCCTTGTGGTGTTTATCATGGTCGGGGGCCCTGTTCGTCATGGTCGGGGCCCTGTTTATCATGGTGGGGGCCTGTTAATCATGTTGGGGGCCTGTTAATCATGGTTGGGGGCCTGTTCATCATGGTCGGGGCCCTTTTTATCATGGTCGGGGCCCTGTTTATCATGGTTGGGGGCCTGTTCATCATGGTCGAGGCCCCTGTGGTGTTTATCATGGTGGGGGCCTGTTTATCATGGTCGACAGCCAGCGTTTCTTCTCATGGTAGGTGAAACTAACGCCTCCTTTGATGGTCGATAGCCCATGGCCTTCCTTCACGTCGACTTCCAAGGCCAGTCTGTCCTTTATGGCCGAGCACTCGACATGTAAATATGGGCAGAAACTAACATATCCTACCTGGGTGTAACATATCCTTAATCGACACACCCAACACACCTTAATACATATCCTTCTTGGTCGACACACCCAACACACCTTAATACATATCCTTCTTGGTCGACACACCCAACACACCTTAATACATATCCTTCTTGGTCGACACAACACCGCAATGCATATATCATTCTTGGTGGACACACCTTACACCTTAAATACCTTATCATGTGCGTTGACTTTAACACACATAGCCATATTTGGTCGACTGCTTTTTATTAGCCGCATATGGTCGACACCCATACACCATATATCATATCCTTCTTGAGGTCGACCCACCAACACATGAAACATATCCTTCTTGATCGACCCCACCCAACACACGCCAGTACACTTATCCTTCAGCAAATTGACACCGCCCCTTAAGCCATATCAACCATGGTCATTTTTGTACAATACAACATCATGTGGTCTGTTTATTTTTACCAACAATACATGTCCTTCTTGAATTGACACAACACACCAGCAATGCACTGTATCCTTCTTGGGTCATTTACACCTATTTACCATATTTCATATCCTTCTTGGTCGACACACCCAACACACCTTAATACATATCCTTCTTGGTCGACACACCCAACACACCTTAATACATATCCTTCTTAGTCGACACACCCAACGCACCTTTTTTAACTATCTTCCTATTCTTGAACTAATCTTTACAATCAAACATTTAACAATTTCACTAAGAAACTTCAACAAGCTTTCAAGTACTTTTTTTCCTATTATAATTTTGTTGTTCTCGTACTATAACCTCCAAAGCTTCTTTATTTACACCTTCTCCCTCCTCAGACGCAGCATGACTGAGTACTGAGTCGTCGTCAAATTCGTACACACTTTAGACAGTTTGAACCTTCGTGAAATCATAATCTAATAGCTTTCTGGGATTTGTTTCTGAAAAATTTTGCTTTATCTCGCCTTAAGAATTCAATTTATAGAAGTTTCGAATGAGTATTTATCTGTCCAGGGCTGATTACTGCGTCTCTCTCTCTCTCTCTCTCTCTCTCTCTCTCTCTCTCAGAAAGTCATGTCACCTCAATATTGAACTGACAGCATCACTGTTTTTCACTGCTGAGTCATCTAGTTTGTAAACAGATGTGAATAAATGGTGATAGAGATGATGATGGTGATGGTGATGATGGTGATGATGATGATGATGATAATGATGAAAAAAAAAGAAGAAAAACAAAATGAAAATACAAAAGAAAAACAAAAAAAAAAAAAAACTGAAAATCAAAACATACATCTAATCCTATATATATATAAATATATACTTTAGAATATAAAAATTTCCTCAATGTAAATTTATTCTTTAAAAAAATAATCCCCATTTTCTTAGAAACCTTCGAATAATTATTTTTCCTTCAGTTATAATCTCTTAATAAACGATGTAAATAAAGTTAAATATTTATTTCTTCATAATTAACACTAAATAACGCACCAATACCGTATCCTATCACACTGTAAGGTTTATTTTAGAACAAATTTTTAATCTGTTTACGTTTTGTGGAATATATCTCCCTCCCCACCCCCCCCGCCTGTTTTGGTCTTGTATACAGCGGGTTATTAACGTGTATCATACAAGCTTTGATCTTAGTGATAACAGGTGACCAGAGAAGCAATAAATGTTGTTAAAAATGATCAATAATAAAAGTAGGAAATTCGAGTCTATTGTTTTTATTGTGTGTGTCCTTATACATACATACATACATACATACATACATACATATACTTTATCCCTCTCATGTACTCAGTACCAAGATGACCTGACCTCAAGAATCCATTATTCACCTCATTATAATTAGGTCAAGGTTAATTAAGACCAACATCCACACAGGTAAGTTAATGAGAGTTAATGAGATCGACTCCTATCTGTTAATTATGGTAAATAAATAATGTCCTAACTGGTTAATGCCCTAATTTACATCTCTACCTGAAGATGTGAGAAAGTATATAACTGATTCTCTTAATAACGACACAAAGGTGGATTTTAAGAGGTCAATGAACACAAGCTACACCATAATTAGACAGGTGAGAATATATATCTACCTGTGTTACCTTTATGAATGGTTAATGGGGTTAATAACGAATAGAAAAAAAACACATAAAAGGAATCGTTGTCATTATTCCTAGTTAATGGTAAAATAAACGTACAATTCTTGGAGATAATATTGACAAAGAGAATGAAACTATCTCTCAAGTGGTTATAAAAGAAAGATAAGATTCTAGTCAGTATCTCGCTCTCTTTAAATGAATAATGTCTCTCATAAGCAAGACATGAATCAGACGTAACTACCCTGTGATGACATTAACAAGCGATAATTAACTCCCGGTAGCTAAGTCTTTTTCTTAAATATTTATATCAATCAAGTACTGTTTTAGTACTTGAACGACGGAAGACTTCATTTTAAGGTATAATCAAGCTCTTATTATGTCTAACTTATTTCTATAAACTTACAAATTATTATATACAGTACATAATTCTTTTATTTTTACTATTTAATTTAACTCCTCATTTAACTCTTTCCTAATCAACAATAATTAACTCATATATTCTTATTAATTATCAAGCAATCATCATTTTAAAATTATATTGTTAATTAAAATTGAAACATAAACACAAATTAAGGACATACAAACATACGCTTCTCTTAGTGTAAACATAACAAGTTCCCATGTTGAAGAATTACACCGACATCGGAGACCATGTTAAAAAGCCTAAAATATTTTAAATACGATCATTAATTCCTATAATTAGTTAGAGTAATAATTAGCTTTATATGTGGAGAATAAAACTATATTGTAGAGTGTTCCTTGGTCATTACTTTACCAATAGGTGTTGGGTATATGTGAGTGGAGGGCGGGCAGGCAGAGTAAGTGAAACGTGGCAGCCTGGGACCGTAGAGTTTTGTAGCCTGGGTCCCGGGATGGTTGGTGTTGGGTGATGCATCTCTCTCTCTCTCTCTCCTTGTACGTGTGTTTGTGTGTGTGTTACACTTTATTGCGTGTGTGTGTATATGGCGTCCAAGAGACAGTCTTAAATACCTAGTGTATCAGTTAAGACTTGAGAATAAGACCAGGATTACCTACCACTTCCTCTCCCGAACCACCCTCGGCAAGCCCTACCACCAGTAGCGGCTCATGAAAAAATAAAATGGAAGACTAGGCCTCCCCTCAGATTTTCCATCGTCAAAGGGTAATTAAAGAAAGCACGATTTAACCACACCGTCCACACGTTGTACGAGACTGAGCTGCTTCAAGTGCAGCTCATTGTGCAGCGGCGGCGGCGCCAATTAATAACAGACATGAATCGTACAGCATTGACAGCAACTATGAAAGTAACTTAAATTTTGGTCTGATTTTAATGAAAATTCACTTAGCAACGTATTGAAAATAATTAAATAACATATAAAATGATATATTTGTTGGTAGTGTATTATTCAGCTGTCTCTCTAAAGGAATCATACGCCTGGCAGTGAGTGTCTGGGGGGATTGCAGCTCTGCAGCCCTATGCACGAGCCGCCACTGACTACCACTACCACCTCCTTCTCTCAACCATCCCTCGGCTAATCCCTAAGTAATTTCCTACATTACCCAGTTACCACGAGTAAATTTGGTAATGTTTTAGTTTCAAGTATTAAGTAAGATCTTCTATCATTTGTTTTTTTTACGGTTTAAGATGATTACGAGGAAGATTGTGATGGACAGTGTAGTTGGTGATTTGGGGTTAACTGGAGATGTTGATGTGTTGTGGGATTTGGGGGGGATTTGGAGGAGGGGATTTGGAGGGATTTATGGGGGTTTTATGGGGTTTTGTGGGATTTAGGTGCTGGATTTGGTTCGAATTGTGAAGGGATTTTCGTTCTTCGTTTTGAGTTTTATTTTGTCTTCATTATGTGAGGACTTTCCCAATGGATATTTTTATTTTTTTTTTTTACTTGCTTCATTAACAATATTTCCTTCGATAGATTTTCCAAATTTCTTCACGAGCTAAGAATTTCTCACTGGATTTTAAATTTCATCATATCATACGTGTCTAGATTCACATTCCCAAATAATTTCTTAAGTCTCACCAATTTCATTCAGTTTTAACAATAGAAAAAAAATACCTCATTACTCTAATATCATTCATATGTAAGAAAATCTTCCACTTGTATATAATTTCTTCTTGTTTATTTCAGGTTTACGTAAAAGATTTGTCCTCAGTACATATATTTCGCTCTATCTTGTTTAAGCTTACACAAACGTACTGTATCTTAACTCAATAAAGCTTTCCTACTTTGTTATTTGTCCTGGAGGAGGGAAAGAATATCCAGCCAGCTTAGAATTATTGTCGACCCACAACACAGGGATCTAGTTAAGCTGACATAAAGGGAGTAGAGAGAGAGAGAGAGAGAGAAATTGTAGGGGCAAAAATAAATATTCACGCCTCTCTCTCTCTCTCTCTCTCTCTCTCTCTCTCACCTGGCTATACCTTGTGTCCGTATGTCTGGTAGTAATTTACAACTCTGTCTTACTACGAACAATTAGTACTCAAAATCGTCACAAACAGTACTCAAGACCACAAAAAGTACTCAAGTCGCCCCAAACAGTACTCAAATTACCACAAACAGTACTCACATCACCACAAGCACAAACACCTACAGTCCCTTGTGCTTCCTCCTGCATTAACATAAAAAAGCTCAGATTTCTTTAATGATGACAATAAATTACCAAAGTTTATTTCCTTGGTTCTTCTGCCGCAATGTACAGCCTTTGTTTGTTGAAGTTTAACTGAGTTGTGGGGAGGGGTGTGGGGAGGGAGTGGAGTGTGGTGTGGTAGAGTTTACTGTGGGGAGTTTACTGTGGTGAAGATTGCCTTAACCAACCATTACAAACCACAGCTGTAAACCATTTCAAACCACAACTGTAAACCATTTCAATCCACAGCTGTAAATTATTTCAAACCACAGCTATAAACCATTACAAACCACAGCTGTAAACCCCCAAAATACTGGTTTACACCTAAACAAAACCACACACACACATTTACACTTTTTTACAACTCAAACACTTTACAACAACAGCGGCTTGACCTGAATCCTGTAGAAGATAAATTACTCTTTTAAAACAATGGATACAAAAAGCATTCTAGATACTAACATTCAACCGGACACGATTATTCTATTGTGACAAATGTTTATATTGTCACAGAGAGCTATCGTACTCAAGTGGATGTATTTAGACAGACAAACACGTAATTCAGATACTAATAAGAGCACTACATTCATACAATCATACTTATACAGTCAAATACAAGTTGTAGTAGTGAGTATTGGATCCAAACAAACATGTATACAGTCAAACACCAAACAGTATCCAGGTCAATAATTCCCCCAAAAAACACATTTATATTAGGGTAGGGGAAGTTATATAAACACCTTCACGTTTATATAACCTGGAGTTAATGATTAGTATAGTGGCTAAGAAATCCAAGATGGCCGACAGAGATGCTTTCGCTTTAAAATTCTTCCCGTTGTCATATATATTGTTAATAAATAATTTGAATACCATTTTAATTTTGTTT
>NW_024741420.1:0-3363 GCF_018991925.1 Homarus americanus
AATCTGGGGTGTCAGTGGTGTACCTGGGTGTGTCTGAGGTGTTCCTGGGAGTGTCAGAGGAGTACCAGGGAGTGTCAGAGGTGTACCTGGGAGTGTCAGAGTGTTTACGTGGGAGTGTCAGCGGTGTACCTGGGAGTGTTTGAGGAATACCTGGGAGTGTCAGAGGTGTACCTGGGAGTGTCAGAGGTGTACCTGGGAGTGTCAGAGGTTTACCTAGGAGTGTCTGAGGTGGTCCTGAGATTGTCTGAGGTGTACCTGGCAGTGCCTGAGGTGTTCCTGGGAGTGTCTGAGGTGTACCTGACAGTGTCAGAGGTGCACCTGGTAGTGTCTGAGGTGTACCTGGGAGTGTCTGAGGTGAACCTGGGAGTGTCTGAGGTGTACCTGGGAGTGTCTCAGGTGTACCTGGGAGTGTCTGAGGTGTAACCTGGGAATGTCAGTGGTGTACCTGAGAGTGTCGGAGGTGTACCTAGGAGTATCGGAGGTGTACCTGGGAGTGTCTGAGGTGTATCTGGCAGTGTCAGCGGTGTACCTGGGATTGTCAGTGGTGTACTTCGGAGTGTCAGATGTATACCTGGGAGTATCAGAGGTGTACCTGGGAGTGCCGGAGGTGTACCTGGGAGTGTTGCAGGTGTACCTGGGAGTGTTAGAGGTGTACCTGGGAGTGTCAGAGGTGTACCTGAGAGTGTCAGGGGTGTACCTGGGAGAGTCGGTGGTGTACCTGGGAGTGTCAGAGGTACTCCGGGAGAGTCAGGAGGTGTGGCCTGGGAGAGTCAGAGGTGTACCTGTGAGTGTCAGGGGTGTACCTGGGAGAGTGTCGGAGGTACCTGGGAGTGTCTGAGGCACCTGGGAGCAAGGTCATTGGTGTACCTGGGAGTGTCAGCGGTGTACCTGGGAGTGTCTGAGGTGTACCTGGGAGTGTCAAGGGTGTACCTGGGAGTGTCAGAGGTGTACCTGGGAGTGTCATGGGTGTACCTGGGAGTGTCAGCGGTATACCTAAGAGTGTCAGAGGTGTAGCTGGGAGTGTCTGATGTGTTCCTGGGAGTGTCAGAGTTGTACCTGGGAGTGTCAGAGGTGTACCTGGGAGTGCCAGAGATGTACCTGGGAGTGTCAGTGGTGTACCTAGGAGTGTCAGAGGTGTACCTGGGAGTGTCTGAGGTGTACCTAGGAGTGTCAAAGGTGTACCTGGAAGTGTCTGAGGTGTACCTGGGAGCGTCAAAGGTGTACCTGAGGGTGTCATTGGTGTACCTCGGAGTGTCAGAGGTGTACCTGGGAGTGTCAGTGGTGTACTTGGGAGTGTCTGAGGTGTTCCTGGGAGTGTCAGATAGGTACCAGGGAGTGTCAGTGGTGTACCTGGGAGTGTCAGAGTGTACCCAGAGTTCGAAGTGGACAAGAGGCCAGAGGTGTACCTGGGAGTGCTCGAGGTGTACCTGGGAGTGCCAGAGGTGTACCTGGGAGTGTCAGAGGTGCACCCGGAAGTGTCAGGAGGTACCTGGGAGGCCAGAGGTGGCACCCTGGGAGCAGAGAGGTGCACCTGGGAGTGTCAGAGGTGTAACGGCAAGTGTTTGGGGTGTACCTGGGAGAGTCGGTGGTGTACCTGGGAGTGTCAGAGGTGTTCCTGGGAGTGTCGGAGGTGTACCTGGGAGTGTCGGAGGTGCACCTGGGAGTGTCAGAGGTACCTGGGAGAGTCAGGAGGTGTACCTGTGGAGTGTCAGGAGGTGTACCTGGGAGTGTCGGAGGTGTACCTGGGAGTGTCTGAGGTGTACCAGGGAGTGTCAGAGGTGTGCCTGGGAGTGTCAGAGGTGTACCTGGGAGTGTCAGAGGTGTACCTGGGGAGCAAGCAGAGGTGTACCTGGGAGGTCAGGGGTGCACCTGGGAGGTCAGAGGTACCTGGGAGTGTCCGAGGTACCTGGGCGGGACCGGAGTGATGAGTGCACCTGGAGCAAAGGTGTACCTGAAGTGTCAGAGGTACCTGGAGTGTCAGAGGTGTACCTGAGGGTGTCATTGGTGCACCTGGGAGCATCAGAGGTGTACCTGGGAGTGTCAGTGGTGCACCTGGGAGTGTCTGAGGTGTTCCTGGGAGGCAGAGGAGCACCAGGGAGTGTCAGAGGTGTACCTGGGAGAGCCAGTGTTTAGTGGGAGCGTCAGCGGTGTACCCAGAGTGTTGAGGAATACCCGAAAGTGTCAGAGGTGTACCTGGGAGCAGCCAGAGGTGTACCTGGGAGTGTCAGAGGTGTACCCAGGAGTGTCTGGAGGTGTTCCTGAGAGTGTCTGAGGTGTACCTGGCAGTGTCTGAGGTGTTCCTGGGAGAGTCTGAGGTGTGCCCAGTGTCAGAGGTGCACCTGGTAGTGTCGGAGGTGTACCTGGGAGTGTTCGAGGTGTACCTGGGAGGTCTGAGGTGTACCTGGGAGTGTCTCAGGTGTACCTGGGAGTGCTCAGGAGTAACTGGGAATGTCAGTGGTGTACCTGAGAGAGTCGGAGGGGTGTACCTGGGAGCACGAGGTGTACCTGGGAGTGTCCGAGGTATCTGGCAGTGTCAGAGGTGTACCTGGGATTGTCAGGGGTGTTTCGAGTGCCAGAGGTATACCTGGGAGCATCGAGGTGTACCTGGGAGTGCCGGAGGTGTACCTGGGAGCAGTCTGGAGGTGTACCTGGGAGTGTCAGAGTGTACCTGAGAGTGTCAGGGGTGTACCTGGAAGAGTCGGGGTGTACCGGGAGCAACGAGGGGTCCTGGGAGGTCGGAGGTGTACCTGGAGTGTCGGAGGTGTACCTTGGAGGTCAGAGGTACCTGGGAGTGTCAGAGGTGTACCTGGAGTGTCAGGGGTGTACCTGGGAGCGTGGAGGTGTACCTGGGAGTGTCTGGAGGTGTACCTGGGAGTGTCAGAGATGTACCGGAGGCCAGGGAGTACCTGGAGTGCAGGTGTACCTGGGAGCGTCAGGAGGTACCTGGGAGAGTCAGAGGTGTACCTGGGAGTGTCAGAGGTACCTGGGAGTGTCAGAGGTGTACCTGAGAGAGTGTCAGGGGTGTACCTGGGAGGCCTGCACCTGGGAGCAAGTCAGAGGTACCTGGGAGAGTCGGAGGTGCACCTGGGAGAGCCTGAGGCACCTTGGGAGGTCAGAGGTGCACCCAGGAGTCAGAGGTGCACCTGTGGGAGTGTCAGGTGTACATGAGAGAGTCGGAGGCTACGGAGTGTCTGAGGTGTACCTGGGAGGTCAGAGATGTACCAGAGAGTGTCAGGAGACCTGGGAGTGCAACAGGCCTGGGAGCGTTGGTGTACCTGGGAGAGTCAGAGGTGTACCTGGGAGAGCCGAGTGTACCTGGGAGGTCAGAGGTGTACCTGGGAGTGTCAGGGGTGTACCTGGGAG
>NW_024741421.1:0-12500 GCF_018991925.1 Homarus americanus
CTAGAAGCATGCATTGCTCTCCCACACCATCCCACACCCTCCTACACCATACTCTACACCATCCCCACACCCTACTACACCCTCCCTACACCATCCCACACCCTCCTCACACCATACACAACACTTGCATAACCATCCTTACACCCCCACACCATCCCACACCCTCCCCACAATCTCTCCACACCCTCCCCACACCATCCCCACACCTCTCCTACACACATCTTACACCCTCCCCACACCCTCCTTCCACCATCCCACACCCCTACACCATCCTTACACCTCCCTACACCACATAATTTACACCATCCTACACCCCACTACACCCTCCTACAGCATCCTTACACCTCCTACACACCATCCCCACACCTCCCCACACCATCCCCACACCATCCCCACCCTCCCACACCATCCCCACACCTCCCTACACCATCCCACACCCTCCCCACACCATCCCCACACCCTCCCACACCATCCCCACACCCCTCCCACACCATCCCACACCCTCCCACACCATCCCACCCTCCCCACACACCATACCTCACACCCATCCACACCCTCCCCACACCATCCCACCCTCCCTCACCATCCTACACCCTCCTACACCATCCTTACACCTCCTACATCCTTACACCTCCTACACCATCCTTACACCTCCCACACCTTACACACACATCCTTACACCTCCCCACAGCACATCCTTACACCCTCCCACACCATCCTTCCCCACACCATACACTTACACCATCCCACACCCTTCCTACACCATCCCACACCCTCCTACACCATCCCCACCTCCTCCCACACCATCCTTACACCCTTACATGCATCCCACACCCTCCCACACCATCCCCACACCCCACTTACACCATCCTTACACCCATCCTACACCCTCCTACACCATCCCACACCTCCTCCACCATCCCTACACCTCTCCACACCATCCCACACCTCCCTACACCATCCTGCAACTCACTACACCATAATTTACACCATCCACACCCCTCCTACACCATCCTTACACCCTCCTCACCATCCTTACACCTTCCTACACCATCTCACACCTCCTACAGCATCCTTACACCCTCCCCACACCATCCTTCACCCCACACCACACCCACACCATCCACACCCTCCCACACCATCCCACACCTCCTTCACCCATCCCACACCTCCCCACACCATCCCCACACCCTCCCACAGCATCCTTACACCTCCCACACCATCCCACACCTCCCACACCATCCTTACACCCTCCTACACCATCCTTACACCCTCCCACAGCATCCCACACCCTCCCACACCATCCACCACCTCCCACACCATCCCACACCTCTCCCACACCATCCTTACACCTCTCCTACACCATCCTTACACCCTCCCCACAGCATCCTCACACTCCTACACCATCCTTACACCCTCCTACAGCATCCTTACACCCTCCTCTACACCATCTCTACACCCTCTCTACACCCTTACCCCACATCCCCACACCATCCCACACCCTCCCACACCATCCCCACACCTCCCCACACCATCCACACCTCCCTCCACCATCCCCACACCCTCCCCACACCATCCACCTTCCCACACCATCCTACACCCTCCCCACACCATCCCACACCTCCCACAGCATCCCACACCCTCCCACACCATCCCCACACCCTCCCCATACCCATCTCACACCCTCCCTACAGCATCCCACACCCTCCCACACCATCCCTACACCTCCCACACCATCCTTACACCCTCCCACAGCATCCCCACACCCTCCACACCATCCTTACACCCTCCCACCATCCTTACACCCTCCTCACCATCCCCACACCCTCCCACACCCACCCTATACCTCCTACACCATCTCTACCCCTCCACACCATCCCACACCCTCCCCACTGCATCCCACACCTCCCCACACCATCCCACACCTCCCCACACCATCCCCACCCTCCCCACAGCATCCCACACCCTCCCCACACCATCCCACACCCCTCCCACAGCATCCCCACACTTCCTACACCATCCCCACACCCTCCCCACAGCATCCCCACACCCTCCCTACACCATCCCACCCTCCCACACCATCCCACACCCTCCACACCATCTTACACCCTCCCTACACCATCCCCACACCTCCTACAGCATCCTTACACCCTCCTACACCATCCTTACACCCTCCTACACCATCCTTACACCTCCTCCACCATCCTTACACCTCCTACACCATCCTTCACACCCCACACCATCCCACACCCTCCCCACACCATCCCACACACCCTCCCAACATCCACACCCTCCCACACCATCCCCACACCCCCACATCCCCACACCCTCCTACAACATCCCCACACCCTCCCCACACCATCCACACCCTCCCACACCATCCCCACACCCTCCCACAGCATCCCCACACCTCCCACACACCATCCCACACCCTCCCACACCATCCTTACACCCCTCCCACAGCATCCCACACCTTCCTACACCATCCCCACACCCTCCCACACCATCCTTACACCTCCCTACACCATCCTCACACCTCCCACACCATCCCCACCCCCCACACCATCCCCACACCCTCCCACACCATCCCACACCTCCCTACAGCATCCCCACACCCTCCCCACAGACCCCACACCCTCCCACACCATCCCCACACCCTCCCCACACCATCCCACACCCTCCTACACCATCCTTACACCCCCACAGCATCCCCACACCCTCCCCACACCATCCTTACACCCCTCCCACACCATCCCACACCCCCTCCCCACACATCCCCACACCCTTCCCTTCACCATCCTTACACCCTCCTACAGCATCCTTACACCCTCCTACACCATCCCACACCTCCCACACCATCCTACACCTCCTACAGCATCCCATACTCCTCCCACACCACATCCTTACACCCTCCCTACAGCATCCCACATCTCCCACATCCCCACACCCTCCACACCATCCCCACACCTCCCACAACATCCCCACACCCTCCCCACAGCATCCCACACCCTCCCCACAACATCCCCACACCTCCCTACACCATCCCACACCCTCCCACACGCATCCTACACCCTCCCTACACCATCCCCACACCCTCCCTACAGCATCCCCACACCCTCCCACACCATCCCCACCTCCCTACACCATCCACCTCCTACAGCATCCCCACACCTCCCACAGCATCCTTACACCCTCCCACACCCATCCTTACACCCTCCTACACACATCCTTACACCTCCTACACACATCCTTACACCTCCCTACAGCATCCTACACCCTCCCCACAGCATCCCACACCCTCCCCACCATCCCCACACCTCCCCACACCATCCCACACCTCCCTACAGCATCCTGAACCTCCCACACCATCCCACACACCCTCCCACACCATCCCCACACCCTCCTACAACATCCCACACCCCACACCATCCCACACCCTACACCATCCCCACACCCTCCCACAGCATCCTTACACCCTCCCTACACCATCCCACACCCTCCTACACCATCCTTACACCCTACAGCATCCTTACACCCTCCTCACACATCCTTACACCTCCTACACCATCCCACACCCTCCCACACATCCCCACACCTCCCCACACCTCCCCACAACATCCCACACCCTCCCCACAACATCCCCACACCCTCCCACAGCATCCCACACCCCCTCCACACATCTCACACCCTCCCACAGCATCCTTACACCCTCCTACAGCATCCCACACCTCCCCACACCATCCCCACACCCTCCCACAGCATCCTTACACCCTCCTACAACATCCCCACACTCTCCCACACACCATCCCACACCCTCCACACAGCATCCTTACACCTCCTACAACATCCTTACACTTCCTACACCATCCTTACACCTTCCCTACAGCATCCTACACCCTCTCCCACAACATCCCCACCTCCCCACAGCATCCCCACACCTCCCCACACAACATCCCACACCTCCCTACAGCATCCCACACCTCCCCACAACATCCCACACCCTCCCCACAGCATCCCCACACCTCCTACAACATCCCACACCCTCCCACAGCATCCTACACCCTCCCACAACATCCTTACACCCTCCTACAGCAGCATCCTACACCTCTCCCACAGCATCCCACACCCTCCTGCATCCTTACACCTCCCTACACCATCCCACACCCTCCAACAGCATCCCTACACCTTCCTACAACATCCTTACACCCTCCTACAGCATCCCACACCCTCCAACAGCATCCCACACCCCACATCCCCACACCCCACAGCATCCCACACCCTCCCACACCATCCCCACACCCTCCCACAACATCCCACACCTCCCCACACCATCCTTCCTCCCCACACCATCCCCACACCCTCCCACAACATCCCACACCCTCCCACACCATCCCACACCCTCCCACAACATCCTTACACCCTCCAACAGCATCCTACACCTCCCACACACCATCCACACCATCCTACAGCATCCTCACACCTCCACAGCATCCTTACACCTCCTACAACATCCTTACACCCCTACACCATCCTTACACCTCCTACAGCATCCTTACACCTCCCTACACACATCCTTACACCCTCCTACAGCATCCCACACCTCCCATACATCCCCACACCCTCCATCATCCCACACCTCCACACCATCCCACACCCTCCCACACCATCCCACACCCTCCCTACAACATCCCACACCTCCACATCCCCACACCATCTCCCCACACCATCCTCACACCTCCACACCTCCCTACACCCTCCCACAGCATCCCACACCTCCCTACAGCATCCCCACACCTCCCCACAGCATCCCCACACCCTCCCCACAGCATCCCCACACCTCCCACAGCATCCCACACCCTACAACATCCTACACCCTTCCTACAGCATCCCTACACCTCCTACAGCATCCTTACACCTCCTACAACATCTCACACCTCTTCAAACATCCTTACACCCTACAACATCCCCACACCATCCCACAGCATCCCACACCCTCCCCACACCCTCCTACACCTCCCCACACCATCCTTACACCCTCCCCACAGCATCCCACACCCCTCCCACAGCATCCCACACCCTCCCTACAACATCCCCACACCCTCCTACAGCATCCCCACACCCTCCTCACAGCATCCCACACCCTCCCACAGCATCCCCACACCCTCCCACAACATCTCCTTACACCTCCTACAGCATCCTTACACCCTCCTACAGCACATCCTTACACCTCCCAACAGCATCCTTACACCCTCCTACAACATCCTTACACCTCCTACAGCATCCCCACACCCTCCCCACACCATCCCACACCCTCCCCACAACATCCCCACACCTCCCACAGCATCCCACACCCTCCCCACACCATCTCCATACACCCTCCCACAACATCCTTACACCCTCCCCACACCCCACACCTCCCTACACCATCTCACACCCTCCCACAACATCCCACACCCTCCCACAACATCCCTACACCCTCCCAACATCCTTACACCTCACAACATCTCACACCCTCCTACAGCATCCCCACCTCCTACAACATCTTACACCTCCTACAGCATCCCCACACCCTCCTACAACATCCCCACACCCTCCAACAGCATCCCACACCTCCCTACAACATCCCACACCCTCCCCTGCATCCCTACACCCTCCCACAACATCCCCACACCTCCCCACAGCATCCCCACACCCTCCTACAACATCCCCACACCCTCCCAGCATCCCACACCCTCCCACAACATCCCACCCTCCACAGCATCCCTACACCCTGCTACAACATCCCACCCTCCCCACAACATCCCCACACCCTCCCACAACATCCCACCTCCCACAGCATCCCCACACCCTCCTACAACATCCTTACACCTCCAACAGCATCCTACACCTTCCCCACAACATCCCTACACCCCACAGCATCCCCACACCCCACAACATCCCACACCCTCCCTACACCATCCCCACACCCTCCTACAACATCCCTACACCTCCAACAGCATCCCACACCCTCCCTACACCATCCCACACCCTCCCTACAACATCCACACCCTCCCACAGCATCCTTACACCCTCCCACAACATCCCACACCTCCCCACAGCATCCCCACACCTGCCCACACCACTCCCTACACCCTCCCACAACATCCTTACACCCTCCACACCATCCTCACCCTCCCTACAACATCCTTACACCTCCTACAGCATCCTTACACCCTCCTACACCATCCTTCCACCTCTCCCACCATCCTTACACCATCCTACGCATCCTACACCCCCTACAAATCCCTAGACCCTCCCACAGCATCCTTACACCCTCCAACAGCATCCCCACACCTTCCCTACACATCCCTACACCCTCCCACACCATCCCTACACCCTCCCACAACATCCCACACCTCCCCACAGCATCCCCACACCCCTCACAACATCCTTACACCCTCCTACATCCCCACACCTCCTCACAGCATCCTATACCCTCCCTACAACATCTCACACCTCCCCAGCATCCTTACACCCTCCCACAGCATCCTTACACCTCCCCACACCATCCTTACACCTCCTACAACCCCTTCACACTTCCTACAACCCTTACATCCTCCCTACAGCATCCACACCCTCCTACAACATCTCACACCCTCCCTACATCCTTACACCTTCCTACAACCCCTTACCCTTCCTACAACCCCATCCTCCCACACACCATCCCCACCCTCTCCCTACAACATCCCCACCTCCCACAGCATCTTACACCCCCCTACAACATCCTTACACCCTCCACAGCATCCCCACACCCTCCAACAGCATCCCACACCCTCCTACACAACATCCTTACACCCTCCCACAGCATCCTTACACCCTCCTACAACCCCCACACCTTCCTACAACCCCCACACCCTCCCTACAACATCCCTACACCTCCTACAGCATCCTTACACCCCTCCTACAACCCCCTTACACCTTCCCAACCCTTACATCATCCTACAACCCTTACACCTCTCCTCACACCTCTTACACCCTCCTACAACCCTTACACCTCCCTACAGCATCCCTACACCTTTACACCATCTACACCCTCCCACAACCCCTTACACCTCCTACACTCCTTACACCTTCCTACAACCCTTACACCCTCCCTACAGCATCCTACAACCCCACATCATCCCACAACCCCACACCCTCCCCACAACCCCACACCCTCCTACAGCATCCCTACACCCTCCTACAGCATCTTACACCCCTTTACACCCTCCTCTTACACCTCCTACAACCCCTTTACACCTTCCTACAACCCTTACACCCTCCTACAGCATCCTACAACCCCTTACATCATCCTACAACCCCTTACACCCTCCTACACCATCCCTACACCCTCCACAACCCTTACACCTTCCCACAACCCTTACACCTTCCCTACAACCCCACATCCTCCCACAGCATCCTACAACCCCACACCCTCCCACAGCATCCTTACACCCCTTACACCCTCTTACACCCTCCTACAACCCCTTACACCCTCCTACACCCTTACACCTTCCTACAACCCCTTACACCTTCCTACAACCCCTTACATCCTCCTACATCATCCTACAACCCCTTACACCCTCCTACAGCATCCTTACACCCCTTACACCTCTTACACCCTCCTACAACCCCTATACCCTCCTACACTTTACACCTTCCCACAACCCCACACCTCCCACAGCATCCTACAACCCCACATCATCCTACAACCCCTACACCCCACAGCATCCTACACCTCCCCACACCCCCTTACACCTTCCCACAACACCCACACCCTCCTACAGCATCCCACAACCCCTACATCATCCTACAACCCCTTACACCCTCCAACAACCCCCACACCCTCCCACACCTCACCCTCCTACAACCCCTTACACCTCCCTACAGCATCCTACAACCCTTACATCATCCTACAACCCCTTACACCTCCCTACAACCCCTTACATCCTCCTACAGCATCCTTACACCCCTCACACCTCTTACACCCTCCTACAACCCCCACATCCTCCCACACCCTCTACACCCTCCTACAACCCCACATCCTCCCACAGCATCCTTACACCCCTTTACACCCTCTTACACCCTCCTACAACCCCCTACATCCTCCTCCTACAGCATCCTACACCCCTACAACAGGAAGCTACCATAACAGATAAATATGTCCTTCCATCACAACACATCCTTCCCATCCTCGTCTACAGAAACACTACATAACACCTCTGTAGTGTAGGATTACAAACAACCCATGTAGGATCCCTCAACCTTCAGGATTCTTGACCCACGGATCCTACAGCTTGTGAATTGGGTTTATAAGTGATTCAGGTTTATAAGTGATTCAGGTGATGGGGTCTTGTTCAGTGAGTTGGCTCTGGGTGGCTCATATAAACACTTCACCCCCATCCTCCACCCACCCACCCACCCACTCTCCACCCACCATTCCTAACCTTCACACCATCCCACCCTTCACAGTCCACACCCACCCCACACTCCACACCCACCTCACCACCCACTCAACCCACACTCCACACCCACCCCCACACCCACCCCACCCTCAAACCAATAACAGCATGACACACATCTCACTGACCTTATTTGATCTGAGTGAGACTTTGCCACCGCAGCGAGCACAACAGCGGACGTTGCAGTAGTCCATGTGGCCAACACCGTCCGCGAACTTGGTCTTGAGACAGACTCCTGACCTCTGAGCGGAGGCGTATGGTGTTCCAGTACCCTGACCTCATCTTGTTTTCTCCTGTTGGACAAACAGGTCAGTGGGGAGGTGTGTGGTACTAGGGTGTGGTAGTGTGGTACTAGGGGTGGTAGTGTGATACTGGGGTGTGTGTACTGGGTGTGTGGTCGTGTGGTACTAGGGGGTGTGGTAGTGTGGTACTGGGGGTGTGGTAGTGATACTGGGATGTGGTCGTGTGGTACAGAGCCATAAAGTTATAGTGCCCAGTTAGTGGTTAATGGGGCTGTTATCAGGGGGTAACATAGTTTAGGGGTCAGAGTATATGGGGTCACATAATTAATGGGGCATTGTATATGTACTATATGTTGCCACTGAGGAGAGAGGTGTTCTCAGGGTCACATTAGTAAAAGTATCAGTTTTTTCCCTTTGAATTATTAAAACATATTAAAGGAATTCCTCAAATTATTTTTCTCTTTTGTACATTAGAGTTACGGTGTTAATAATATACAGTGAAACCTTTAACGGACTATTTAAAGAAGCAAGTCCGTTATATCGAGGGTCCGTTAGATGTAAAACCTCCATCTAGCGGATTAAGTAGAGATTAAAGTCCGTATTGTACTGTAGTCATCAAGAACAAACATTACGTCAGGTGTGTGTGTGTGTGACCCGTCAGGTAATTCATGTGTTTTAGAGACATTCACGTCATTCCTGGAACTATCGGGTATTCTACTGTGAGTATCGTAGCGTTACCCTCACTGGTTACCTCTACGATAGCCCCTCACCGGTTACCTCTACGATAGCCTTGACCCGGAAAGCCTAGAGCTGACAAGAGCCAACGGGCCTCTGAAATCAGAAGCGACTCTGTATCTAACATTTGAACATTTTACAGTTCTGAGTTCTCGAGTGTCTTTCAGTACCAATTTTTACGTCGCCTCTCCCAGAAAGAGAGAGTGGACGGTATTGTTATCTTCACGTACGTCTGTGTGAGTCAGTTTGGTGACGCCTCCCGGGGTAGGTGACGGTGATAACTAGGTCGAGAGCACCCCCACCACCACCACCACCAGACCCAGCGTACAACTGTGGAGGTGGAGGGAGGCAGCCTACCCATACCTTACTACTTCCTCTCCCCACCTCTCACTCCTTCCCTTCCTTCCCCTGGAGACTAGAACATGAAAGAGTGGGAAGAAAAGAGAGAGAAGGAAGGCGATGGAGAGGAAGTGAAACTGTGTTGAGGCGGCTGGCTGCTGGTAGTGGTGTGTCGTGTTGGCCGCCATTGTTACCGCTCAGCTGATGTTCACTCCTTTAAGCTGTTTACATATTACATGACACCAAGCACTCCCGGGATGGTGTACACAGGTCCACGCTCACCAGGGAGGACTAGTGGACATATTCAGCGATGGTTTATACCGAGATGTGGATCATAAATTACACGATTGTCAAGAAAACAGAAGCCTTAGAGGGAGAGTGGATAAGTTGCCAGATACCGCCAGACCAGACACCCCGTGAGACGTCCAAAAGCGGAAGATCAACAATTCAGGAATCAGTTTCTATCTACAGTTCAGGGGGTACTCAAGGCCCTCAACTGTTGCTACTGGAGACACACTACATCTGTCACCCTTCAAAGGTCACAATTAAACTTACTGAGCAGAATACACCTACATAGTATACCTACACTGCCTGTGTACATTGCCTACCTACACTGTCTTATGAACACTCAATGTAAACCTGTATGACGATTTTACTGAATAATTATCTATGCCTGTCTATCGATGTCTCTGTCTGTCAAACCATCAGCGGCACAGGTTACAATCACCAAATAAACAATTGCTTCTGTGAGTTGACGTAAACTATAGTATTACCGAACTGAAATGTCTCGGCCTCCAGAACAGAAAAGTCCCTCACGTCACCTCCCCTCCCCGTCAAACCTCAACTCCCAGGAAGAAGACTTGCCATATGGTCAAGCTCACTGTATAGTTTTTACTGAAGATATATTAAATGGCCTTATTTTCTATCCATCTACCTCACTTAATTTGGATTTTCTGGTTCTCTCTGCTTTCCTTCCTTCCCCCTTCCTTCCTTCCATCCATCCCTCCCTCCCTCCCTCCCTCCCTCCCTTCCGCCTTCCTTCCTTCCTTCCCTTCCCTTCCTCCCTCTCCTTCCCCTTCCTTCCTTTCCTTCCCCTCCTCCCTCCCTCCCTCCTTCCTTCCTCCCTTCCTCCCTCCTCTCTCCCTCCTTCCTTCCTTCCTCCCCCCTTTCCTTCCCTCTATCTCGTCCTCCTTCCTTTCACTCCCAAATTCCTTCGCTCCTTACCACCCATCCTTCTTCTCCCCATTATGACTCACACCTGTCTCAAGAGCTCGCTAATAAGCCAAGATAACTCAATGCCTCTTCTTTAACTCTTACGTCATCCTATCTCTCTAATTCACCTGGTACACAAGCTTATACATCAGTACCTGAATAACGTAGAGCCAAAATAATAATGAATGACTTTTAGGTGGTGAATAAAAACGGGTGTTAAAGTGAATATAACATCTTTGTATAACTTAAATAATAACAATATCGTGAATAACTATGAAATTAATAATATTTTTTTTGATCTAATAATAACCTGTTGAATAACTTTGAAAATAATAACTTTGAAAAATGAAAAACTCTTCAACAAAAACATAACATCGTGAATAACAAAAACAACAACAGAAATAACATGAACAATAAAAATAACAGAAATAACATGAAAAACAACAAAAACAACAAATAATATGAACAACCAAAATATAAAAATAACAAAATAACAAAAATAACATGAACAAAATAACAAAAATAATATCTTGAAGCAACGAAGAAGAGGAATAAAAGATGAAAAAGAACAAGAACAGCAAAAACAAGAAAGAGGAGGTGGAGGAACGAAAGAAGAAAAAAGAAGACAAACAGAAACAACTGAAGAAAAGATGAAAGGAAGATAATTTAAGACACAGAGGAAGTAGAAAATAAGAAGGAAAATAAAACGATTGAATAATTAGAAGAAAAACAAGAAAAAGAAGTAAATTGACCTGAAGAAAGATAAGAAAAAGGAAAGAAAAATCGAAAACAATTGCAAATAAAAATAAAATCCTACAAAAGTAAAAAATAAACAAAAATCGACTACAAACTTAAATAAAAATATGACCATGAGACGGCAACACGAGTCAAAAACAGCTGATGGTTGTCAATAAACTAACAATGTCTATTTACTAATCACAACACCTGTCCCCTAACACCTGCCTGCTAATTATCTCCTCACACCTGGTCACACAAACACCTGATACACCTCAAGCTTTTGTTATTGCTGTGTGAAAACAATTGTGTGTGTGTGTGTGTGAGTGTGTGTGTGTGTGTGAGTGTGTGTGTGTGTGTGTGAGTGTGTGTGTGTGTGTGTGTCCGCAGCTTCCATTATTGAGCTTCAGTATGCACACGACCTCACCCTTGTCGCTCACATTGAACACGACCTACAGGAGATCCTGAACACCTACACAGATGCGTATGCACACTTTGGCCTTGAGGTGACTGTCCGTACGTAAGACTCAAATTGTCTTTCAACCTGACTAAGACTCACCTCCACCATCCACCCAGGTTAACGGTGAACTACACTCTCTAATGTTCGGTATCTCGCCTCCCACCACCGCGGACATCGATGAAGAGATTCAGCATGGGATCAGATGTGCATCTCAAGCCTTTGGCAGACTTCGAAACCGTGTCTTCAGCTGTAGGGAGCTGAAATTATCTGCAAAGTTACACGTATATCGAGCAGTGG
>NW_024741421.1:17500-28802 GCF_018991925.1 Homarus americanus
GGTATATAAATAATATTTTCTCTTTAAACTAGTAAATGATTGATATTTATATGTATTAAAAAGCTGCCACACAATGTTAGCCAAGAAGTATTATTATTATTATTATTATTATTATTATTATTATTATTATTATTATTATTAATATTATTATTATTATTGCTGGAACAGCTATTTCCATATTATTATTCATACCTTCATTAAAACTATTATTACTAGTAGTAGAACTATTACATGAAGTACTATTATCACTATTACTATTAGGAATAATATTTTTAACACAATAATAATAATAATAATAATAATAATAATAATAATAATAATAATAATAATAATAATAATAATAAATAAAGTTGTTTGCAACTCTCACAAGTAAGGCATAAACTAACTTCTCTTTTCAACAATAACGTGAATTAAAAAGACACCCTTTTCACCTGAGGGATGGAGACCACAGCCCACCACTCTAAATATTTGCGGGTTAAATCACGTCCAATACATGTTCAATACAGGTTTTCATCCCAGTTTCTACCTTCCCTTGGCTCTCCTACCCTTAGTAGCTGTAACAACCTTTACCCTTATCGCCACAACAACAACAAGAGCCATAGCAAGAACAACAATAACAGTATTACCAGCAAGAGCCGCAGTAAGAACAACAACAATATCAACAACAATATCAACAGTAACAACAATTCACAACAACAACAGGAGCCACAGCAACAACAACAACCACAAAAAATATTCACAACAAGAACAAACAAAAACAATAATAGTCCAAAGAAAGGGAGGAGCAACAACACAAATAAAAACAAAAACACGTCAACAAAAACAACAAAAGCAACAGGAGTTTGAGTGACTGTTGCATGTTAGACCAGCGACCTCCCTCCCTCCCTCCCTCCCTCCCTCTCTCATCCTCTCTTTCCTTCTCTCTCTCACCCTTTCTTTCCTTCTCCCTCTCTCATCCTCTCTTTCCTTCTCTCTCTCATCCTCTTTCTCTCTCTCTCCTCCCATTTATCCTTCATTCTCCATCCCTCTTTATCCCCCTCATGGCCTAAAGTGTGGCCTTAATGACACCTCCTGTCGTGCAGAAGTTGGGGCTTTAACTAAATTACAAATGACAGGTAGCGAGTACATGAGCTGTCTGGTGATAGTTGACCTGGAGCCTGATTCTCCCCCCAGGTAGTGGAGGGGGGAGGGGGAGGAGGGGGAAGAGGAGGTTGGGGAAAGAGGGAGGAGGAGGGGAGAAGAGGGAGGAGAAGAGGGAGGAGAAGAGGGAGGAAGTAAGAGGAACCATCATCACTTATCCTCTCCATAGAACGATCTTTTGAATCACCTGAAGATTAACCACCCCTGACACTACCTGATGTGGTTAAGTTAGGTTAAGCCTCATAAAATAAACTTACGTCAAATCCTCAAGCGATCCTAATCTTCTTAAGGAGACGGCCTCTTGTTTACACGTGCCGAGGTAACATACACATATATAACAACACTAAGAGACATGAAAACAATCATCTCTTGTCCAAAGATTATAAACAAAAATAAAAAAATAATCACGTAAATCAAGGGACCATAACGATAAAACTAAGAACTTCGTAAATAAAATACATATAAACCCCAGAGATTTCTTTCGGTTTTATCTATATATTAATGAAGTTATATCAAAATACATCGTTATTTTTACGAATTATAACGAACACAAGATGACCCGACAGGCAAACACAGCAAGGTAGGAGGGCAGCCACTAGTTCCACATCCCCCGCTTCTCGCCTTTATACAACGACGGGGGAAGAGGAATCAATACACACAAGACCTACAATTATTCTTATGAACGTTTCCACTAATCCCACAATCCTTCTTGGTCGTTTTTTTGGCATGGACAAGTGATCTGCTTAGTCTAATCTTTATGCACACACACGCCCACACACGCACACACACGCCCACACACGCACACACACGCCCACACACGCACACGTACTCACACCCACACACACAAACATTACATTTTGCATAGTGTCTCAATGTAAGGGTTTTATAGATGGAAATAAATCGTAAAAATAATATTAATATTAGTAAAGTTTATAGTTATTATTTTAGTAGTTGTAGTAGTAGGAGGCGTGGCTTTTGGGGAAAGCTGGATGCCACGTTAAAAAAAGTAGTAGTAGTTATTGTTGTTTACCTTCCTATTATAATACTAGTATACCTGCCTATTAATATACTAGTTTACCTGCCTATCTAATATACTATAGGACTAGGCGTGTGTGTGTGTGTGTGTGTGTGTGTCAGTCTGTTCTGGGCAGCCGAAACGGCACAATCGTATTTCATCAAACTTGGTGGAAAAATCTCAAAAAATTCGTAGAGTGGAACAAACCTGGTCCCATATCGATGGTTTCTTTAGGAAGGCATTAATTAACCATTTTATTTACGCTGGAAAACGATGTAAGTCTACGGACTTAGCGCACCCTCATTCGCTGTACGCTGTCAGCCCACGATTGCAGTTATGGTAAGGCTCCCTCCTCCTCCCCCCATATTTTTTCTTAGCCTACTTTTTTTTAATGTTGTTTGGATTAGTAAAGGAGGGAAGATGAGCAAATAGAAGAATCAAGAAGAGGAAACAGAAAATAGTTAGAGATAACAGGTGGGGGGGAGCCGAGTTTCATCATGCGTCTGGATGCGCAGTTTCAACGTTACCAGACGACCTTACAGCTACAGTGTATACTTATTCCTGTGGCTGACTGTACATGGAAAAGAGAAGAGATAAAAAGATAATAACAGGAATGCATGGAGAAGATGACTACAATAGACACAGGGTGAATATAGACAGTGAAACAGAAAGGAGGTTGACAAAAAGACAGATTCATACATGCAGAAATAGACAATATGGCAACTAACATGACAGACAGACAGCTGACTGACTGGTTCACATTAGACAAACAGGCAGACACACGCCAACAACAGATAAGACAGACAGATTTGACGACACAAAGAGTACAGACGGGCTCACAGTCAAACACCACGCAGACGAACAGACAGTTGGGATGGCAATAGACAGGACGGACAGACTTGAGACAGATTAGAAGGCATTTATAAACAAGAATAACACCAAGTTGACCATAGCTGTGTCTGTGAGGGTAGGAGGTCTTACATCCACCAGCGCAAATAATAAGATGCATTGAAAACTAACACCCTCGCGCGGAAAGAACATCGATGGTCGGTCAGTCATGTGAGATGGGCCTAAAACTGACTAACGTAGATTATGACTATAATGACTTAACACAGGTGATGACTTAAGCAGATGGTGACTAATCTAACCAGAATCAAGGTCACTTCTCTTCATAATATAATTTATCTCGGAATGATCATCGGTGATTCATAATAATTTTTTTTATGATTTTAACCTCTCCTTATGGCGAATATTTCTTTAATTAATTATTCTAACCTTTATTCTATTCCTTCTTATAGTATATTAGATATTGTAAGTATCACGACTACGACCATGATTATAACAACCACGACCATGATTATAACAACCACGACCATGATTATAACAACCACGACCATGATTATAATACCAGACCTGATTATAACAACCGACCGATTATAACACGACCATGATTATCTCATACTATAGGAATAGCCGTGGGTCTGTGTGTGTGTGTCTGTTCTGGGCAGCCGAAACGCACAATCGTTTTTCATCAAACTTGGTGGAAAAATCGCAAAAAATTCGTAGAGTGGAACAAACCTGGTCATGTCGAAGGTTTTCTTTAGGAAGGCATTAATTAACCATTATAGTTACTGTGGAAAACGTTGTCGCTATGCGCTGCCAGCCTTCCGGAGGTTTGGCGCTAGCCAAACACGGCGTTCAAACTTTCCGCTTTGGTAAACTGTACAGTTCGCCACGGGCACGAAGTGCCCATGATCACTTGTTAATATACTAGTTTACCTGCCTATTAATATACTAGTTTACCTGCCTATTAATATACTAGTTTACCTGCCTATTAATATACTAGTTTACCTGCCTATTAATATACTAGTTTACCTGCCTATTAATATATAGTTTACTGTCTTTAATATCTAGTTTATTTTTTACCTGTATTAATATACTAGTTTACCTGCCTATTAATATACTAGTTTACCTGTTGAATATCACTATTAAACCTCAATTTTAATATTCAAGTTTATTTACCCAATTAAATGATTATCCAATTATGTTCGGTTTATTCACTGTATGTTTTATCTAATTACACCTCGAAAAAACCATAGCTTTACCTTAAAATAAAACACATAGCTTTACCTTAAAATAAACCCATAGCTTTACCTTAAAATAAACCCATAGCTTTACCTTAAAATAAAACCCATAGCTTTACCTTAAAATAAAACCCATAGCTTTACCTTAAAATAAAAACCATAGGTTTACCTTAAAATAAAACCCATAGCTTTACCTTAAAATAAAACCCATAGCTTTACCTTAAAATAAAACCATAGGTTTACTTAAAATAAAACCCATAGCTTTACCTTAAAATAAAACCATAGCTACTGCAAATAAAACCCATGGTTTACTTAAAATAAACCCATAGCACTTAAAAAAACCATAGGTTTACCTTAAATAAAACCCATAGCTTTCCTTAAAATAAAAACCATAGGTTTTACCTTAAAATAAAACCCATAGCTTTACCTTAAAATAAAAACCATAGGTTTACCTTAAAAATAAAACCCATAGCTTTACCTTAAAATAAAACCCATAGCTTTACCTTAAATAAAACCCATAGTTTACCTTAAAATAAAACCCATAGCTTTACCTTAAAATAAAATAGCTTTACCTTAAATAAAAACCATAGGTTTACCTTAAATAAAAACCATAGCTTTACCTTAAAATAAAACCATAGGTTTACCTTAAATAAAACCCATAGCTTTACCTTAAAATAAAAACCATAGGTTTACCTTAAATAAACCCATAGCTTTAGAAATAAAACCCATAGCACCTTAAAATAAAAACCATAGGTTTACCTTAAAATAAAACACATAGCTTTACCTTAAAATAAAACCTAGCTTTACCTTAAAATAAAACCATAGTTTACTTAAAATAAACCCATAGGTTTACCTTAAAATAAAACCCATAAGCTTTACCTTAAATAAAACCCATAGGTTTGCCTTAAAAATAAAACCATAGCTTTACCTAGAAATAAAACCATAGCTTTACCTTAAAATAAAACCCATAGCTTTACCTTAAAATAAAACCCATAGCTTTACCTTAAAATAAAACCGTAACTTTACCCTAAAAACCCTAACTTTATTATGTCGATTATTTGTTTCACTGATTTAGGGAAAATTTACGTTGTTGGTTTATAAGGAAAGACTCATTGAGTGAGGTGAGTTATGTGTTACGTGTGTGTGTGTTACCCACCTGACCAGCTCGTGTGTGTGTGTGTGTGTGTACCCACCTGACCAGCTCGTGTGTGTGTACCCCCCTGAGCCAGCTCGTGTGTGTGTGTACCCACCTGGCCAGCTCGTGTGTGTGTGTGTTACCCACCTGACCAGCTCGTGTGTGTGTGTGTGTGTTACCCACCTGACCAGCTCGTGTGTGTGTGTGTGTGTGCACCTGACCAGCTCGTGTGTGTGTGTTACCCACCTGACCAGCTCGTGTGTGTGTTACCCACCTGACCAGCTCGTGTGTGTGTGTGTGTTTACCCCACCTGACCAGCTCGTGTGTGTGTGTGTGTGTACCCACCTGACCAGCTCGTGTGTGTGTTACCCACCTGACCAGCTCGTGTGTGTGTGTGTGTGTTACCCACCTGACCAGCTCGTGTGTGTGTGTGTGTGTTACCCACCTGACCAGCTCGTGTGTGTGTGTGTACCCACACTGCCAGCTCGTGTGTGTGTGTGTGTGTGTTACCCACACCTGACCAGCTCGTGTGTGTGTGTGTGTTACCCACCTGACCAGCTCGTGTGTGTGTGTGTGTGTGTTACAGCCAGCTCGTGTGTGTGTGTGTTACCCACCTGACCAGCTCGTGTGTGTGTGTGTGTTACCCACCTGACCAGCTGTGTGTGTGTGTGTGTGCCCACCTGACCAGCTCGTGTGTGTGTGTGTGTTACCCACCTGACCAGCTCGTGTGTGTGTGTGTGTTACCCACCTGACCAGCTCGTGTGTGTGTGTGTGTGTTACCCACCTGACCAGCTCGTGTGTGTGTGTTACCCACCTGACCAGCTCGTGTGTGTGTGTTACCCACCTGACCAGCTCGTGTGTGTGTGTGTGTGTGTTTACCCACCCTGGCCAGCTCGTGTGTGTGTGTGTGTTTACCCACCTGACCAGCTCGTGTGTGTGTGTGTGTGTTACCCACCTGGCCAGCTCGTGTGTGTGTGTGTTACCCACCTGACCAGCTCGTGTGTGTGTGTGTGTTACCCACCTGACCAGCTCGTGTGTGTGTGTTACCCCACCTGACCAGCTCGTGTGTGTGTGTGTGCCCCACCTGACCAGCTCATGTGTGTGTGTTGCACCTGGCCAGCTCGTGTGTGTGTGTGTGTGTTACCCACCTGACCAGCTCGTGTGTGTGTGTGTTGCCACCTGACCAGCTCGTGTGTGTGTGTGTGTGTTACCCACCTGACCAGCTCGTGTGTGGTGTGTGTTACCCACCTGACCAGCTCGTGTGTGTGTGTGTGTGACCCCACCTGACCAGCTCGTGTGTGTGTGTTACCCACCTGACCAGCTCGTGTGTGTGTGTGTGTGTTACCCACCTGACCAGCTCGTGTGTGTTGTGTGTGTTACCCACCTGACCAGCTCGTGTGTGTGTGTGTGTGTTACCCACCTGACCAGCTCGTGTGTGTGTGTGTGTGTGTGTTACCCACCTGACCAGCTCGTGTGTGTGTGTGTGTTACCCAACAGCCAGCTCGTGTGTGTGTGTTACCCACCTGACCAGCTCGTGTGTGTGTGTGTGTTACCCCACCTGACCAGCTCGTGTGTGTGTGTGTTACCCTGACCAGCTCGTGTGTGTGTTACCCACCTGACCAGCTCGTGTGTGTGTGTGTGTTACCCCACCTGGCCAGCTCGTGTGTGTGTGTTACCCACCTGACCAGCTCGTGTGTGTGTGTGTTACCCCACCTGACCAGCTCGTGTGTGTGTGTGTGTTACCCACCTGACCAGCTCGTGTGTGTGTGTTACCCACCTGACCAGCCAGCTTTCGTGTGTGTGTGTTACCCACCCTGACCAGCGTGTGTGTGTTGCCCACCTGACCCAGCTCGTGTGTGTGTTGCCCACCTGACCCTTTCGTGTGTGTGTGTTACCCACCTGGCCAGCTGTGTGTGTGTGTGTACCCACCTGACCAGCTCGTGTGTGTGTGTTACCCACACAGCCAGCTCGTGTGTGTGTGTGTGTGTGTTACCCCACCTGACCAGCTCGTGTGTGTGTGTTGCCCACCTGACCAGCTCGTGTGTGTGTGTGTGTGTTACCCACCTGACCAGCTCGGTGTGTGTGTGTTACCCACCTGACCAGCTCGTGTGTGTGTGTGTGTGTTACCCACCTGGCCAGCTCGTGTGTGTGTGTGTGTGTACCCACCTGGCCAGCTCGTGTGTGTGTGTGTGTTACCCACCCTGACCAGCTCGTGTGTGTGTGTGTGTGTACCCACACCTGACCAGCTCGTGTGTGTGTGTACCCACCTGACCAGCTCGTGTGTGTGTGTGTGTGTTACCCACCCCTGACCAGCTCGTGTGTGTGTGTGTTGCCCACCTGACCAGCTCGTGTGTGTGTGTGTGTGTGTGTGCCCACCTGACCAGCTCGTGTGTGTGTGTGTACCCACCTGACCAGCTCGGTGTGTGTGTGTGTTACCCACCTGGCCAGCCCCGTGTGTGTGTGTGTGTTACCCACCTGACCAGCTCGTGTGTGTGTGTGTGTGCCCACCTGGCCAGCTCGTGTGTGTGTGTGTGTGTGTTACCCACCTGACCAGCTCGTGTGTGTGTGTGTTTACCCACCTGACCAGCTCGTGTGTGTGTGTGTGTTACCCACCTGACCAGCTCGTGTGTGTGTGTGTGTGTGTGTGCCCACCCTGACCAGCTCGTGTGTGTGTGTGTGTTACCCACCTGACCAGCTCGTGTGTGTGTGTGTGTTACCCCACCTGTGGCTCGTGTGTGTGTGTGTGTACACCTGGCCAGCTCGTGTGTGTGTGTTACCCACCTGACCAGCTCGTGTGTATGTGTGTGTTACCCACCTGTGCTCGTGTGTGTGTGTGTTACCCATGTCAGCTCGTGTGTGTGTGTGTGTGTTGCCCACCTGACCCAGCTCGTGTGTGTGTGTGTGTACCCCACCTGACCAGCGTGTGTGTGTTACCCACACCTGACCAGCTCGTGTGTGTGTGTGCCCACCTGCCAGCTCGTGTGTATGTGTGTTTTTCCTGACCAGCTCGTGTGTGTGTGTGTGTGCCCACAGCTGTGTGTGTGTGTTACCCACCTGACCAGCTCGTGTGTGTGTGTTGCCCACCTGGCCAGCTCGTGTGTGTGTGTGTGTGTTACCCACCTGACCAGCTCGTGTGTGTGTGTGTTACCCACACCTGACCAGCTCGTGTGTGTGTGTGTGTGTTGCCCACCTGGCCAGCTGTGTGTGTGTGTGTGTTACCCACCTGACCAGCTCCGTGTGTGTGTGTGTGTGTTACCCACTGACCAGCTTCGTGTGTGTGTGTTACCCACCTGACCAGCTCGTGTGTGTGTTGCCCACCTGACCAGCTCGTGTGTGTGTGTTACCCACCTGACCAGCTCGTGTGTGTGTGTTGCCCACCTGACCAGCTCGTGTGTGTGTGTTACCCACCTGACCAGCTCGTTGTGTGTGTGTTGCCCACCTGACCAGCTCGTGTGTGTGTGTTCCCTGACCAGCTGTGTGTGTGTGTTACCCACACCTGACCAGCTCGTGTGTGTGTGTTACCCACCTGGCCAGCTCGTGTGTGTGTGTGCTGACAGTGTGTGTGTGTGTGCCCCACTGACCAGCTCGTGTGTGTGTTACCCACCTGGCCAGCTCGTGTGTGTGTGTGTGTGTTCCCCACCCTGACCAGCTCGTGTGTGTGTGTGTGTGTTGTTGCCTTACCTGGCCAGCTCGTGTGTGTGTGTGTGTACCCCACCTGACCAGCTGTGTGTGTGTTTACCCCACCTGACCAGCTCGTGTGTGTGTGTGTGTGTACCACTGTGGCTCGTGTGTGTGTGTGTTACCCACCTGGCTGTCCGTGTGTGTGTGTGTGTTCCCTGGCCAGCTCGTGTGTGTGTGTGTGTGTGTTACTCACCTGGCCAGCTCGTGTGTGTGTGTGTCCACACAGCCAGCTCGTGTGTGTGTGTTTACCCCACTGACCAGCTCGTGTGTGTGTGTGTGTTACCCACCTGACCAGCTCTGTGTGTGTATTTACCCCACCTGACCCAGCTCGTGTGTTTGTGTGTGTGTTACCCTGTGACCAGCTCGTGTGTGTGTGTATTTCCACCTGACCCAGCTCGTGTGTGTGTGTGTACATGGCCAGCTCGTGTGTGTGTGTCGCTCGTGTTGTGTGTGCTGTGTGTGTGTGTGTGTACCCACCTGACCAGCTCTGTGTGTGTGTGACACCTGACCAGCTCGTGTGTGTGTGTGTGTGTTACCCACCTGACCAGCTCATTGTGTGTGTGTGCCCAGTGCTCGTGTGTGTGTGTACTGTGTGTATGAGTGTGTGTTGCCCACCTGGCCAGCTCGTGTGTGTGTGTGTGTTGCCCTGGCCAGCTCGTGTGTGTGTGCACACTGCCAGCTCGTGTGTTGTGTGTGTGTATTTCCCCACCTGGCCAGCTCGTGTGTGTGTGTGTGTGTTACACCACAGCCAGCTCGTGTGTGTCTCACCTGGCCAGCTCGTGTGTGTGTGTGTGTTGCCCACCTGGCAGCTCTGTGTGTGTGTGTGTTGCCCCACTGGCCAGCTCGTGTGTGTGTGTGTGTGTGTGTACCCACCTGGCCAGCTCGTGTGTGTGTGTTCACCTTTACAGCTCGTGTGTGTGTGTTTGTGTAGCTCTGTGTGTGTGTGTTCCACCAGCCAGCTCGTGTGTGTGTGTTGACCTGTGCTCGTGTGTGTGTGTGACCTGGCTGGCTCATTGTGTAACCCACCTGACCAGCTCGTGTGTGTGTCTTACCCACCTGGCCAGCTCGTGTGTGTGTGTTGCTCACTGGCCAGCTCTTTTGTGTGTGTTACCCACAGCCAGCTTTGTGTGTGTGTGTTACCCTGTCCAGCTCGTGTGTGTGTGTGTGTCACACCTGACCAGCTCGTGTGTGTGTGTGTGGTACCCCACCTGGCCAGCTCGTGTGTGTGCTATGTGTTGTTACTACAGCCAGCTCGTGTGTGTGTGTGTGTGTTTTACCCCACTGGCCATCGTGTGTGTGTGTGTTACCTGACCAGCTCATGTGTGTGTGTACCCACCTGGCCAGCTCATTGTGTGTGTGTGTATGTATGCCCCTGACCAGCTCGTGTGTTGTGTGTGTCACCCCACACAGCCAGCTCTGGTGTGTGTGTGTGTGCCACCTGCCAGCTCGTGTGTGTGTGTGTGTTCCCACACTGACCAGCTCGTGTGTGTGTGTGTGTGTGCACCCCACCTGCCAGCTCGTGTGTGTGTGTGTGTTACCCACCTGGCTAGCTCGTGTGTGTGTGTGCAGCTCGTGTGTGTGTGTTGCACCCTGGCCAGCTCGTGTGTGTGTGTGTGTGTGTTGCCCACACAGCCAGCTCGTGTGTGTGTGTGTCTCCTGGCCAGCTCGTGTGTTGTGTGTGTGTGCCACCTGGCCAGCTCGTGTGTGTGTGTGTGTGTTACCCCACACCTGGCCGCTCGTGTGTGTGTGTGTTACCCCTGGCCAGCTCGTGTGTGTGTGTGTTACCCACCTGGTAGCTCGTGTGTGTGTGTACACCAGCTCGTGTGTGTGTACCTGGCCAGCTCGTGTGTGTGTGACTCACCTGACCAGCTCGTGTGTGTGTGTGTGTGTGTTGCCCACCTGGCCAGCTCATGTGTGTGTGTGTGTTACCCACCTGACCAGCTCGTGTGTGTGTGTGTGTGTGCCCTGACCAGCTCGTGTGTGTGTGTGTGTGACAGAGCTCGTGTGTGAGTTGCCCACTGACCAGTCTGTGTGTGTGTGTTACCCACTGGCCAGCTCGTGTGTGTGTGTGTGTTGCCACATTAGCTCGTGTGTGTGTGTGTGTGTTGCCTGAGCCAGCTCGTGTTTTTGTGTGTTACCCACTGACCATCTTGTTGTGTGTGTGTGCTGACAGCTCGTGTGTGTGTGTGTGTGTTCTTACCTGTGCTCATTGTGTGTGTTACACCTGACCCAGCTATGTGTGCATGT
>NW_024741422.1:0-13070 GCF_018991925.1 Homarus americanus
CTGTGTGTATTAACGTACCTGTGTATTAATGTAACGTATTACGTACCTGTGTGTGTATTAACGTACCTGTGGTTAATATACCTGTGTGTATTAATGTACCTGTGTTTTAACGTACTATGTGTATTAATGTACCTGTGTATTAACGTACCTGTGTGTATTAATGTACCTGTGTGTATTAATGTACCTGGTATTAATGTACCCGTGGTATTACGACATTAACGTACCTGTGTGTATTAATGTACCTGTGTATTAAGTGTAATCCTGTGTGTATTAATGTACCTAATGTACCGTGTATTAACGTACCTGTGTATTAACGTACCTGTGTGTATAACGTACCAGTGTATTAACGTACCGTGTAGTATTAATACCTGTGTATTAATAACCCGTATTAATGTACCTGTGTATTAATGCACCGTGTATACGTACGTGTATTAACGTACCTGTGTATTAACATACCTGGTGTGTGTAGTACCTGTGTATTGTACCTGTGGTATTAACGCCTGTGTGTATTAATGTACCGTGTATTAATAACGTACCGTGTATTAACGTACCGTGTGTATTAATGTACCTGTGTGTATTAATACCGGTATTAATACTGTGTACCTGTGTGTATTATACCTGTGTGTATTAACGCGCCTGTGTATTAATAAACCTGTGATTAACGTACCGGTTGTTTTTTATTATACCTGTTTATTAATAGTGTGTATTAAGTACTGTGTGTATTAATACTGTGTGTATTAATGTACCGTGTATTAATGTACCTGTGTATTAACATACCATGGTATTGTACCCAGTGTATAACGTACCTGTGTGTATTAATGACTGTATTAGTACCGGATAAACTACTGTGTGATTAATACTGTCTACTGTGTGTTACCTGTGTGTTTATACTTTGTATAATCGTTGTGTATTATCCGTGTATTATGTGTATTAATGTACCTGTGTGTATTAATGTACTTGTGTGTATTAATGTACCTGTGTGTATTAATGTACCTGTGTGTATTAATGTACCTGTGTGTATTAATATACCTGTGTGTATTAATGTACCTGTGTGTATTAATGTACCTGTGTGTATTAATATACCTGTGTGTATTAATGTTCCTGTGTGTATTAATGTACCTGTGTGTATTAATATATCTGTGTGTATTAATGTACCTGTGTGTATTAATTTACCTGTGTGTATTAATGTACCTGTGTGTATTAATGTACCTGTGTGTATTAATATACCTGTGTGTATTAATATACCTGTGTGTATTAATATACCTATGTGTATTAATGTACCTGTGTGTATTAATGTACCTGTGTGTATTAATGTACCTGTGTGTATTAATGTACCTGTGTGTATTAATATACCTGTGTGTATTAATGTACTTGTGTGTATTAATATACCTGTGTGTATTAATGTACCTGTGTGTATTAATGTACCTGTGTGTATTAATGTACTTGTGTGTATTAATGTACCTGTGTGTATTAATGTACCTGTGTGTATTAATGTACCTGTGTGTATTAATATACCTGTGTGTATTAATGTACCTGTGTGTATTAATGTACCTGTGTGTATTAATGTACCTGTGTGTATTAACGTACCTGTGTGTATTAATGTACCTGTGTGTATTAATGTACCTGTGTGTATTAACGTACCTGTGTGTATTAACGTACCTGTGTGTATTAATGTACCTGTGTGTATTAATGTACCTGTGTGTATTAATGTACCTATGTGTATTAACGTACCTGTGCGTATTAATGTACCTGTGTGTATTAATAAACCTGTGTGTATTAATATACCTGTGTGTATTATGTACCTGTGTGTATTAACGTACCTGTATTAACGTACCTGTGTGTGATGTATGCCTGTATTGTGATATGTACCTATGTGTATTAATAAATATGTGTGTATTAATGTACCTGTGTGTGATGAAATGTACCTGTGTGTATTAATAAACCTGTGTGTATTAATGTACCTATGTGTATTAATGTACCTATGTGTATTAATGTACCTGTGTGTATTAATGTACCTGTGTGTATTAATGTACCTATGTGTATTAATGTACCTGTGTGTATTAATAAACCTGTGTGTATTAATGTACCTGTGTGTATTAATGTACCTATGTGTATTAATGTACCTGTGTGTATTAATAAACCTGTGTGTATTAATAAACCTGTGTGTATTAATATACCTGTGTGTATTAATGTACCTATGTGTATTAATGTACCTGTGTGTATTAATAAACCTGTGTGTATTAATATGTGTGTATTAATAAACCTGTGTGTATTAATGTACCTGTGTGTATTAATATACCTATGTGTATTAATGTACCTGTGTGTATTAATAAACCTGTGTGTATTAATAAACCTGTGTGTATTAACGTACCTGTGTGTATTAATGTACCTGTGTGTATTAATGTACCTATGTGTATTAATGTACCTGTGTGTATTAATAAACCTGTGTGTATTAACGTACCTGTGTGTATTAATAAACCTGTGTGTATTAATGTACCTGTGTGTATTAATGTACCTATGTGTATTAATGTACCTGTGTGTATTAATAAACCTGTGTGTATTAATGTACCTATGTGTATTAATGTACCTATGTGTATTAATGTACCTGTGTGTATTAATGTACCTGTGTGTATTAATGTACCTATGTGTATTAATGTACCTGTGTGTATTAATAAACCTGTGTGTATTAATGTACCTGTGTGTATTAATGTACCTATGTGTATTAATAAACCTGTGTGTATTAATAAACCTGTGTGTATTAATAAACCTGTGTGTATTAATAAACCTGTGTGTATTAATGTACCTATGTGTATTAATGTACCTGTGTGTATTAATAAACCTGTGTGTATTAATATACCTGTGTGTATTAATGTACCTGTGTGTATTAATGTACTTGTGTGTATTAATGTACCTGTGTGTATTAATAAACCTGTGTGTATTAATAAACCTGTGTGTATTAATGTACCTATGTGTATTAATGTACGTATGTGTATTAATGTACCTGTGTGTATTAATAAACCTGTGTGTATTAATGTACCTATGTGTATTAATGTACCTGTGTGTATTAATGTACCTGTGTGTATTAATAAACCTGTGTGTATTAATGTACCTGTGTGTATTAATATACCTATGTGTATTAATGTACCTGTGTGTATTAATAAACCTGTGTGTATTAACGTACCTGTGTATTAATGCACCTGTGTGTAATAATGTACCTGTGTGTATTAATGTACCTATGTGTATTAATGTACCTGTGTGTATTAATGTACCTGTGTGTATTAATTTACCTGTGTGTATTAATGTACCTGTGTGTATTAATGTACCTGTGTGTATTAATGTACCTGTGTGTATTAATGTACCTGTGTGTATTAATGTACCTGTGTGTATTAATGTACCTGTGTGTATTAATGTACCTGTGTGTATTAATGTACCTGTGTGTATTAATGTACCTGTGTGTATTAACGTACCTGTGTGTATTAATGTACCTGTGTGTATTAAATAAACCTGTGTGTATTAATATACCCGTGTGTATTAATGTACCTGTGTGTATTAACGTACCTGTGTGTATTAATGTACCTGTGTGTATTCACGTACCTGTGTGTATAAATAAACGTGTGTGTATTAATGTACCTGTGTGTATAAATAAACCTGTGTGTATTAATATACCCGTGTGTATTAACGTACCTGTGTGTATTAATGTACCTGTGTGTATTAATGTACCTGTGTGTATTAATGTACCTGTGTGTATTAACGTACCTGTGTGTATTAATGTACCTGTGTGTATTAATAAACCTGTGTGTATTAATATACCTCTGTGTATTAATGTACCTGTGTGTATTAATGTACCTGTGTGTATTAATGTACCTGTGTGTATTAACGTATCTCTGTGTATTAATGTACCTCTGTGTATTAATAAACCTGTGTGTATTAATGTACCTGTGTGTATTAACCTGTGTGTATTAACGTACCTGTGTGTATTAATAAACCTGTGTGTATTAATGTACCTGTGTGTATTAATAAACCTGTGTGTATTAATGTACCTGTGTGTATTAACGTACCTGTGTGTATTAATATGCCTGTGTGTATTAATGTACCTGTGTGTATTAATATACCTGTGTGTATTAATATACCTGTGTGTATTAATATACCTGTGTGTATTAATATACCTGTGTGTATTAATGTACCTGTGTGTATTAATGTACCTGTGTGTATTAATATACCTGTGTGTATTATTATATCTGTGTGTATTAATATACCTGTGTGTATTAATATACCTGTGTGTATTAATATACCTGTGTGTATTAATTAACCTGAGGTTAGGTGAGTGTTGTGTCCATCAATAAATAATTAACACCAGGTGGATGCGTAGTTGTACAGTTTACTAACACAACTACCTGTACCTGTAAAACCTAATCACCTGTGGTCTTTGTGTACAGGTAATTGAATAATAATGTATGTCTATTAAACTCTCAGTATTAAGTCAGGTATGTGGAGTAAATTATTTTTTCCTCTATTGCTTTAATGATAAGTTATATGAGTAGTGGTACATGTGCAGGTAAAAATATACCACTCTCCTAATTGGTTTCCTTTAGTGTTAATGAATGGTTAATAAAATGCTATCATCACATCATGTTATCATCACATCATGTTATCATCACATCATATTATCATCACATTATGCTGCATTTACATCATGCTATCATCATATCATGTTATCATATCATGCTATCTTTACATCATGCAATCATTACATCATGCTATCATCATACCATGCTATCATCACATCATGTTATTATCATATCATGCTATCTTTACATCATGCAATCATTACATCATGCTATCATCACATTATGTTATCATCACATGTTATCATCACATCATGTTATTATCATATCATGCTACCTTTACATCATGCAATCATTACATCATGCTATCATCACATCATGCCAATGCCATCATCACATCATGTTATTATCATATCATGCTATCTTTACATCATGCTATCATCACATCATGTTATCATCACATCAAGTTAACATCACATCATGTCATCATCACATCATGCTATCATCACATCATGTTATTATCTTATCATGCTATCTTTACATCATGCTATAATCATATCATGCTGTCATCATATCATGCCATCATCACAGTATGCTATCATTACATCATGTTATTATCATATCATGCTATCTTTACATCATGCAATCAGTACATCATGCTATCATCACATCATGTCATCTTTACATCATGTTATCATCACATCATGCTATAATAACTTCATGTCATCATTGCATCATGCTATCATCACATCATGCCATCCTTACATCATGCTATCATCAAATCATGCCGTCATCACATTCCCTTATCACGTTATACCATCATCACATCATGTTATCATCACATCATGCCATCATCACATCATGCCGTCATCACATTATACCATCATCACATCATGCTATCATCACATTCCTTTAAAACATCATGCCATCATTACTTTCCGTTATCACATCATGCCATCATCACATCATGCCATCATCACATCATGCCGTCATCACATACCATTAGGATTCTTACCGTCATTTTTACATCAAGTCTTAACGGGACAAATTTCGTCACAAGTTTAGCGACAAAAACTGTTTTAATGACTCGTGTTGAGAGCCAGGGATACCGCTGTTACATTAGGCGTTGGGGCACTGTAGGCTGGGTATAGTGTTGGGGCACTTCAGGCTGGGTATGGTATTGGGGCATTGTGGGATGGGTATGGTGTTGGGGCACTGCAGGCTGGGTATGGTATTGGGGCACTGTGGGATGGGTATGGTGTTGGGGCACTGCAGGCTGGGTATGGTATTGGGGCACTGTGGGATGGGTATGGTTGGGGCACTTCAGGCTGGGTATGGTATTGGGGCATTGTGGGATGGGTATGGTGTTGGGGCACTGCAGGCTGGGTATGGTATTGGGGCACTGTGGGATGGGTATGGTGTTGGGGCACTGCAGGCTGGGTATGGTATTGGGGCACTGTGGGATGGGTATGGTGTTGGGGCATTGTGGGATGGGTATAGTGTTGGGGCACTGTAGGCTGGTATGGTGTTTGGGCACTGTAGGCTAGGTATGGTGTTGGGGCACTGTTAGTTGGGTATAGTGTTGGGGAGACTGTAGGCTGGATATAATGTTGGGGCACTGTAGGCTGGATATAATGTTGGGGCACTGTAAGTTGGGTATAGTGTTGGGGCACTGTAGGCTGGGTATGGTGTTGGGGCACTGTAGGGGGATGGTGTTTGGGCACTAGTGTTGGGGCAATGTAGGCTGGGTATGGTGTTTGGGTACTGTAGGCTGGGTACGGTGTTGGGCACTGTAAGTTGGGTATAGTGTTGGGGCACTGTAGGCTGGGTATGGTGTTTGGGCACTGTAGGCTGGGTATGGTGTTGGGGCACTATATCTTGGGTATAGTGTTTGGAACATCACACATACAGTATAAAACATATTCACAGTTTATATACAGTATCACCAAGTCAGTATTATACAGTTTAGTTAATATTAATATAAATCTACAATGTTTATAACTTTATATAATTTATATTGTATGATAAATTTATATATCAGGTGAGTTTAAGAATATACTAACATAATTTTTTGGGGAATATTTAATTAACTTTCCATACGAATTCAAACTTCAATAATTATTTAACGCATCAGACAGTTGGATAATTATAGCAGTTATTTATACTAGGATATTAACTGATCATATAATTAATTTTAGGATTATATAATTAGAAAACTATTGGTGTTTTTTGGGGCGTTTAGTTAATTGTTGTTGCTCACGGTCACTTGTTAAATGTAACTTAATATTCTTAATGTTATTTCTTTCTCCCTCTCTGTGTTCGTCCGTATGTCTGTCTTTATCTATCTATCTGCCTTTTTTGTACTATATAAATCTGTCTATCAATAAATATATCTATCTTTGTCTGTCTGTCTGTGGATTGAAAGGTTCTCAAATAATCTTACCTTAAAATCCCTCTCCCCCCCCCTCCCCTAATTAACGACGTGATAATGATCTAACTATCCTACGTTAAGCACAAGACATGATTCTCTAAGTATCATCTACTGTAGACGTTGGGGTGATTCTAATCTGTTCACTTAAGCTGATAAGAGAAGAGATGGAATTCTTAGGCGAGCGTTCGTACGGTATAACTTGTGTAATGTTCTTATCGCCTGGCAGAGGAAAGGAGGGTTGGGAGTAAGTGAATCTGGCGGTTGATTTACCTTAGAGTTTTGTGAGTGATAATGTGGGATGGTGGTGGTGAATTTGTAGTAGTAGTAGCAGTAGTGGTTAGTGGTTTTGTAGTAGTAGTGGTGTTAGTAGTGGTGGAGTAGTAGTAGCAGTGGTAGTGTTGACGTCAGTGCTCGAGGATTCTGGACGCGGGGACAGAGAGCCTTCTTCGACATCAGGATTTTTTATCCCATGGCCGCATGTCACCGTAACTTAGCTCTCGATGCTGCACACAGGAGGAACGAGAACGACAAGATAAGGGAATACGGGGAGAGAATTCAGAACGTTGATCAAGGCAGCTTCACTCCTCTAGTGTTCACAACCTCTGTTGGGATGGGACCAAGTGCAAGATGCTTCTACGCCAGACTCGCGGAGGTGATCTCCGAACAGAAGCAGCAGCCCAGAAGTTATGTTACAGCCTGGATGAGATGTCGACTGTCCTTCTCTCTCCTTAGGTCGGCTTTGCTCTGCCTCAGAGGAACGAGAGAATCGGCCCCAAAGCCGACAACAGTTGCAGATATTGACTATGAGGCAACAGTCACTGAATACCGCATAGATCTGCGGCTCAACTAACTCAACACAGCTAGGGCAGCTACTGTTGTATTAGGATATTTAATATTAAGGTAATAAAATGGTGGCGAAGGTATGGCTATTAGGGGTGGCTGAAGGCCATTAAAAATAAATAAATATATAAAAAGTAGTAGTAGTGGTGGTGATTGTGGTATAGTAGTAGTAGTAGTAGTAGTAGTAGTAGTAGTAGTAGTAGTAGTAGTAGTTTCGGATCCGTCCAGCCACACTCCGTTCTGCAACTTGCAACTTTAAGACAGCCGCGACGACTGAGCAGGCGGGGGACAGGAAGAGGTGGAGGGAAGAGTGAGGGTGGGGTGAGTGGGGAGACAAGGAGGAGGAGGAAGAGGGGTAGTGGGGTGGGTGGGGAAAGGGGAAGGAGAAGGGTATGGTGGGGGTTGTGGGGGTAGTGGGGTGGGTGGGGAGACAAGGAGGAGGAGGAAAGGTGGGGAGGGTGGGGGAAGGGGAGGAAGGGTATGGTGGGGTTGTAGGGGTGGGTGGGGAGGGGAACGTGGGTGGGGGAGGGAGAGGGTGGCAGGTGTGGTGGTCGTCTTTAGGTGTAGTGGTGGGTAGTGTGGGTACCCAGGTGACTCATGTGACGGTACACACGATGGCCCAGGGTGTGGATGATGGAGGTGTAGGTGTGTTATAACCCCTCTTCTCTCATTGACACACACACACATGGCTTAAACAGGCACAAACATGTACGTTTTTATACATACACACCCAACATGCATGTACACACACACACACACACACAAAATAGTATTAGTCACGCATCTGAACTGACCTGGCAGCTGCTGACCCTACTGGCGCTCTCTCTCACCTACTCCCCTAACCTACCCTAACCTACCTAACCTACCCTAACCAATGTGTTTGTTTGGGTGTGGTTTATATTACTGTGGCAGGTGTTAAGAATGAGCGAGGGGTTGTGGGGGTGGGGGATGACCTCTCGTGACCCCACAAACACGGATCAATCACCTCACCTGCAGCCAGTCAGTCTGAGCCTCGTGATTGGTCGTCAGGTTTCTCACCCATGTCTCGAGTAAGTTTTTGGATTAGACTGACGACTGGCCAATCATCATACCTGGGATGTGATTGGAAGCTTTCTGAGTATTTTCCTCTCAATCAATTAACCTAATCGTTTGTAATTAAATTAGGGAACTCCTCTGTATGACTACTACTCGAGACTAGCCAATCATTCCTGGTCTCTGATTAGGACGGTAAATTTCTGTCCATTTACCTTAACAACCAGTTACCTCCAATCACTTAAAATTACAACAGGAAACTCAATAATCTTCAGTAATAATTAACAGTGTTGTACGAAAGAGGAAGAGGAGGAGGAGGAAGAAGAGGAGGAGGGAGGAGGAAGAGAGTGGGGAGGAAGAAGAAGAGGAGGAAGAGGAAGATGGGGGAGGAGGGGAGGTAGGAGGAGGAGGAAGAGGAAGTAGTGAGTTTTTCTTACACTGGGAATCTATATTTAACTCACATAGACGAATTAAACACTATTTTCAGTATCCTTCCAAAATGTTTATAGACGAAAATAACTATAAACATTGAAAAACATTAGTGAATAAACAATTATTATTATTTTTTACCTTGAATATTTAATTAACAATAATGTAAAATAAACTGTATGTAAATTTATATGAAAAAAAAGATAAATTTATGTCACCCAAACTGTTGTATTATACTGTATTAAGTATGTTTGTATGTTCCTCTGAGTGTATACATGCTGGATCATTCATTATAAACTTGTATTAGTATTTTATGAGTATCTATTTATATACAGAGAGCCGGTCAGCCATCTCAAACTTATGACTCACTTTGTATCTGTCTTTAACAACTATGGTCATTAAGTCACTTTATACAACAAGAAGTATTTAATAAGTAAGTTTATAAGTGTCAGGTGTGTAGGTGAAGCGATGTTACAGTGTCAGGTGTGTAGGTGAGTGTTGTTATAGTGTCAGGTGTGTAGGTGGAGTGTTGTTACAGTGTCAGGTGTGGGTGGAGTGTTGTTGCAGTGTCAGGTGTGTGGGTGGAGTGTTGTTACAGTGTCAGGTGTGTGGGTGGAGTGTTGTTACAGTGTCAGGTGTGTGGGTGGAGTGTTGTTACAGTGTCAAGTGTGTGGGTGGGTGTTGTTACAGTGTCAGGTGTGTGGGTGGATTGTTGTTACAGTGTCAGGTGTGTGGGTGAAGTGTTGGGACAGTGTCAGGTGTGTAGGTGGAGTGTTGTTACAGTGTCAGGTGTGTGGGTGGAGTGTTGTTACAGTGCCAGGTGTGTGGGTGGAGTGTTGTTACAGTGTCAGGTGTGTGGGTGAAGTGTTGTTACAGTGTCAGGTGTGTAGGTGGGTGTTGCAGTGTCAGGTGTGTGGGTGGGTGTTGTTACAGTGTCAGGTGTGTGGGGTGAAGGTTGTTGCAGTGTCAGGTGTGTGGGTGGAGTGTTGTTGCAGTGTCAGGTGTGTGGGTGGAGTGTTGTTACAGTGTCAGGTGTGTGGGTGGAGTGTTGTTACAGTGTCGGTGTGTGGGTGGAGTGTTGTTACAGTGTCAGGTGTGTGGGTGGAGTGTTGTTACAGTGTCAGGTGTGTAGGTGAAGTGTTGTTGGTGTCAGGTGTGTAGGTGGAGTGTTGTTACAGTGTCAGGTGTGTGGGTGGAGTGTTGTTACAGTGTCAGGTGTGTGGGTGGGTGTTGTTACAGTGTCAGGTGTGTGGGTGGAGTGTTGTTACAGTGTCAGAGTGTGTGGGTGAAGTGTTGTTACAGTGTCAGGTGTGTGGGTGGGTGTTGTTACAGTGTCAGGTGTGTGGGTGGAGTGTTGTTGCAGTGTCAGGTGTGTAGGTGGAGTGTTGTTACAGTGTCAGGTGTGTGGGTGGAGTGTTGTTACAGTGTCAGGTGTGTGAGGTGAAGTGTTGTTACAGTGTCAAGTGTGTGGGTGGTGTTGCAGTGTCAGGTGTGTGGGTGGTGTTGTTACAGTGTCAGGTGTGTAGGTGGAGTGTTGTTGCAGTGTCAGGTGTGTAGGTGGAGTGTTGTTACAGTGTCAAGTGTGTAGGTGGTGTTGTTGCAGTGTCAAGTGTGGGGTGGAGTGTTGTTACAGTGTCAGTGTGGGGTGGAGTGTTGTTACAGTGTTAAGTGTGTAGGTGGAGTGTTGTTGCAGTGTCAAGTGTGTGGGTGAGATGTTGTTACAGTGTCAGGTGTGTGGGTGGAGTGTTGTTGCAGTGTCAAGTGTGTGGGTGGAGTGTTGTTACAGTGTCAGGTGTGTGGGTGGAGTGTTGTTGCAGTGTCAAGTGTGTGGGTGGAGTGTTGTTACAGTGTCAGGTGTGTGGGTTGGGTGTTGTTACAGTGTCAGGTGTGTAGGTGGTGTTGTTGCAGTGTCAAGTGTGTAGGTGAAGTGTTGTTACAGTGTCAAGTGTGTAGGTGAAGTGTTGTTGCAGTGTCAAGTGTGTAGGTGGAGTGTTGTTACAGTGTCAAGTGTGTAGGTGGAGTGTTGTTACAGTGTCAGGTGTGTGGGTGGAGTGTTGTTGCAGTGTGTCAAGTGTTGGGTGGAGTGTTGTTACAGTGTCAAGTGTGTGGGTGGAGTGTTGTTGGTGTCAGGTGTGTGGGTGGAGTGTTGTTACAGTGTCAGGTGTGTGGGTGAGTGTTGTTACAGTGTCAAGTGTGTAGGTGAAGTGTTGTTACAGTGTCAGGTGTGTGGGTGAGTGTTGTTACAGTGTCAGGTGTGTGGGTGGAGTGTTGTTGCAGTGTCAAGTGTGGGTGGAGTGTTGTTGCAGTGTCAGGTGTGTGGGTGAAGTGTTGTTACAGTGTCAGGTGTGTGGGTGGAGTGTTGTTACAGTGTCAGGTGTGTAGGTGGGTGTTGTTACAGTGTCAGGTGTGTGTGGGTGGGTGTTGTTGCAGTGTCAGGTGTGTAGGTGGAGTGTTGGTACAGTGTCAGGTGTGTGGAGTGGTGTTGTTACAGTGTCAGGTGTGTGGGTGGGTGTTGTTACAGTGTCAGGTGTGTGGGGTGGAGTGTTGTTACAGTGTCAGGTGTGTGGGTGGTGTTGTTACAGTGTCAGGTGTGTAGGTGAAGTGTTGTACAGTGTCAGGTGTGTAGGTGGGTGTTGTTACAGTGTCAGGTGTGTGGGTGGAGTGTTGTTACAGTGTCAGGTGTGTAGGGTGGAGTGTTGTTACAGTGTCAGGTGTGTGGGTGGGTGTTGTTGCAGTGTCAGGTGTGTGGGTGGGTGTTGTTACAGTGTCAGGTGTGTGGGTGGGTGTTTGTTGCAGTGTCAGGTGTGGGGTGGAGTGTTGTTACAGTGTCAGGTGTGTGAGGTGGAGTGTTGTTACAGTGTGTCAGGTGTGGGTGGAGTGTTGTTGCAGTGTCAGGTGTGTGGGTGGATTGTTGTTGCAGTGTCAGGTGTGTGGGTGGAGTGTTGTTACAGGTGTGTTTGGGGGCTGGTAGTAACGTGTTGTTGTTGTTGTTTCAGGAAAGACACCAATGGTATGTAGCCTTTGTCTTCTTATCAAGGTTGGTCGTTTTCATTTGTACCTGTGTACCTGTGTGTACCTGTGGTATCTTATGTGTGTGTGTACTGTGTGGAGTATCTTATGTGCGTGTGTGTGTCCTGTGTGTGTTTGCTTTATTGTGTATTTCTGGTGGTGTGTGTGTGTGTGTGTGTGTGTGTGTGTGTGTGTGTGTGTGTGTGTGTATGCACCTTTGTGCATTGTGTGTACCTGTGGCTTTGTGTCTGTCAGTGTATGTGTGCTTGTGCCTGTGTACATGTGTTTTTTTTGTGTGTGTTTCCATGTGTGTCTGTATACGTGTGTCTGTGTGTATGTGTATATACCCAGTATCTATGTGTACTGTGGACTTTTATGTATACATAAATAAACACACACACACACACGTCGGACAAAGATTTGGAGGAAGCGTTCTATATTTGTGGAAGGGAGTGGAAGATAAAGAGTCTCAGCCAGCATCTGTGTCTTGATATGAGAGAACCAGGGGAGGTGGGGAGAGGTGGTGAGGTGGGAGAGGGGGGGGGGGGGTGGGGGGGTGGGGAGAGAGAGGAAGGGGAGGGTGGTGGGAGATGTGAGGAGGGAATGGGAGGAGATGGGAATGGGGGGGTATGGAGGGAAGGTAAGATAAAGCAGATGAGGAGGAGAGAGAGAGAGTCGTCATGGTGTCAGCACGTGACCACCACCACCACTACTACTACCTACCACCACCACCACATGTGGGCAGGGCACTGGGCAGGGGCCTA
>NW_024741423.1:0-18306 GCF_018991925.1 Homarus americanus
CCGGTAATGCTTCGTTCGGTTACGTGACCTTTAAAGTAGATGTTCCCATTTTTATGATACAAATTTCCCGTTTTCTATGATAATCTATTTTCGGCAAATTTGGTTATCTAGCTTTCAACTTTCCGGAAAGTAGATATTTCCCCATTTTTATGATACAAATTTCCGTTTTCTATGATAATCTATTTTCGGAAATTTGGTTTATCTCTTCAACTTTCCCGGAAGTAGATATTTCCCATTTTTTTGTGATAAATTTCAGGTTTTCTATGATAATCTACTTCTAAGAATTAGGTAATGTTTACCACAAAATTCGAAAATCTATTCTGGAAAATCGATAATCTGCTTTCCCGAAAAGTGAAAATTCTATCTTCTTTTGGGAAATGGATCTAACTTTCCCGGGAAGTAGATATTTCCCATTTTTTATGATACAAATTTCCGTTTTCTGTGATAATCTATTTTTAGGGAAGAGGTTGTTTATCTAGCCAACTTTCGCGGAAAGTGAATGTTCCCATTTTTTATGATGCAAATTTTACGTTTTCTGTGATAATCTATTTTCGGCAAATTTGGTTTATCTAACCAACTTTCCGGAAGAGTAGATATTTCCCATTTTTATGATACAAATTTCCCGTTTTCTGTGATAATATGTTTCGGGAAAGGTTGTTTTATCTAACTTTCAATTTTCGTGGAAGTAGATATTTCCCATTTTTTATGATACAGATTTCGTTTTTATGATATTATCTATTTTTCGGGAAGTGTTTATCAAACCAACTTTCGCGGAGTAGATATTTCCCATTTTTTTGATAAAATTTCCGTTTTCTATGATAATCTGTTTTCCAGAATTTGGTTATCTAACAAACTTTCCGAGGTAGATATTTCCCCATTTTTATGATACAAATTTCCGTTTTCTATGATAATATATTTTCGGAAAATTTGGTTATCCTTTCAACTTTCGGAGTAGATATTTCCCATTTTTGTGATTTAAATTTCCGTTTCTTGATAATCTACTTGCTTAAATTAGGTAATATTTCCCCAAAATTCGAATCTATTCCCCGAAAATCGATAATCTACTTTTCCGAAAAGTAGAAAATCTATCTACTTTTCGGGAAAGTGAATAACAACTTTCCCGGAAAGTGGTATTTATTTTTGTGATACAAATTTCACGTTTTCTATGATAATCTATTTTTCGGGAAAGTTGTTTATCTAACTTTCAACTTTCGCGGAAAGTAGATATTTCCATTTTTTATGGATACAAATTTCCCGTTTTCTATGATAATCATTTTTGCTTAAATTTGGTTTATCTTTCAACTTTCCCGGAATGTAGATATTTCCCATTTTTATGATACAAATTTCCCGTTTTATATGATAATCTATTTTCGGGAAGTTGTTTATCTATTTAATTTTTCATGGAGAAGTAGATATTTCCATTTTTATGATACAAATTTCCCCGTTTTCTATGATAATCTATTTTCGGGAAAAGTTGTTTATCTAACAACTTTTCGCGGAAAGTAGATATTTCCCATTTTTTATGATAAAAATTTCACGTTTTCTATGATAATCATTTTTAAACAAATTTGATTTATCTAAACAACTTTCCCGGAAAAGTAGATATTCCATTTTGCATTCTAAATTTCACGTTTGCTATGATAATAATCTGTTTTCGGAAGAATTTGGTTTATCTAACCAACTTTCGGAAAGTAGATATTTCCCATTTTTATGATACAAATTTTCCCGTTTTCTATGATAATCTAATTTTTCAATAAATTGATTTATCCTGTAACTTTCGGAAAATGATGTATTTCCCCATTTTTATGATACAAATTTCCCCGTTTCTATGATAATCTATTTTCGGGAGGATTGTTTATCTATATCCAACTTGGAAAGTAGATATTTCCATTTTTATGATACAAATTTCACATTTCTTATGATAGTCTATTTTCCGGGAAAGTTGTTTATCTATAACTTTCGCGGAAAAGTAGATGTTTATTTTTATGATACAAATTTCCGTTTTCTATGATAATCTCTATTTTTCGGCAAATTTGGTTTATCTAACCAACTTTCGGGAAGTAGATATTTCCATTTTGTAATCACAAATTTCCCCGTTTTCTATGAAAATCTGTTGCAAGAAATTTATCTTCTTTGTAGAAGTAGATATTTCCCATTTTTTATGATGCAAATTCCCGTTTTCCTATGATAATCTATTTTCGTGATTTGATTTATCTAACTCCTTTCCCGGAAAGTAGATATTTCATTTTATATTCTCTTTCGTTTTTCTGCAAATGTCCTATTTTCCGGAAAAATTTGTTTATCTAATAACTTTCGGAAAGTAGATATTTCCCCATTTTTTGTGATACAAATTTCCCGTTTCTATGATAATCTACTTCGCAAAATTAGGTAATATTTCACGAAATTCGAAAATCTATTCCCCGAAAATCGATAATCTACTTTCCCGAAAAGTGAAAATCTATCTACTTTTCAGAGGAAGTAGATAACCAGCACCGGAAGTAGATATTTCTATTTTTATGATGCTAAAATTTCGTTTTCTATGATAATCTGTTTTTTCGGGAAGTTGTTTATCAAACCAACTTTCTTGAAGAGTAGATATTTATTTTTTATGATATAAATTTCCGTTTTCTATGATAATCTATTTTCGGCAAATTTGGTTTATCTAACCAGCTTTCCCGGAAAGGTAGATATTTCCCATTTTTTTGATACAAATTTCACGTTTTCTGTGATAATCTATTTTTCGAGAGTTGTTTTCTAACCGCTTTCGCGGAAAGTGGATATTTCCTTTTTGTGATACAAATTTCCCGTTTTCTGTTATAATCTGTTTTCATGAATTTGTTTATCTTTTCAACTTTCGGAAATTGGATATTTCCATTTTTTATGATACAAATTTCGTTTTTCTGTGATAATCTGTTCGGAAAGTTGGTTATCTATTCAACTTTCCTGGAAGTAGATATTTCCCATTGTGATACAATTTCACGTTTTCTGTGTTAGTCTGCTTCGGGTAGGTGTTTCCCCAAAATTCAATCTATTCACGAAAAATCGATAATCTTCCGAAAAGTGATCTATCTACTTTTTGGAAAGTGAATAACCAACTTTTGGAAAGTAGATATTTCATTTTTTTATGATACAAATTTCCCGTTTTTCTGTGATAATTATTTTCGGGAAAGTTGTTTATCTAATAACTTCTGCAGATATTTCCATTTTTATGATACAAATTTCATTTCTATGATAATCTATTTTCGGCAGATTTGGTTTTATCTAACTAACTTTCCCGGAAGGAGTAGATATTTCCCATTTTTATGATACAAATTTCCCGTTTTCTATGATAATCTATTTTCGGAAAGTTGTTTATCTTACAACTTTCATGGAAAGTAGATATTTCCCATTTTTTATGATACAAATTTCCGTTTTCTATGATAATCTATTTTGTAGAATTGTGGATTTATCTAACCAACTTCCCGGAAAGTAGATATTTCCCATTTTTATGATACAAATTTCCCATTTTCTATGGTAATCTATTTTCGGGAAAATTTGGTTGTCTAACCAACTTTCACGGTTGATAGATATTTCCCATTTTTATGATACAAATTTCCGTTTTCTATGATAATCATTTTCGGGAAATTTTGTTTATCTAACCAACTTTCGCGGAAAGTAGATATTTCCATTTTTATGATACAAATTTCCCGTTTTTATGATAATCTGTACTTCCATGAATTGGGTTATATTTCTTGTTTTGTGTTTTTGGTGTTTTTGGGTGTAACTTTCCCGGAAGTAGATATTTCCCATTTTTTATGATACAAATTTCCCGTTTTCTATGATAATCTATTTTCGGAAGGTTGTTTATCTAACTAACTTTCGCGGAAAGTAGATATTTCCCATTTTTATGATGCAAATTTCCCGTTTTCTATGATAATCTATTTTCGGCAAATTTGGTTATCTAACAACTTTCCCGGAAAGTAGATATTTCCCATTTTTATGATACAAATTTCCGTTTTCTATGATAATCTATTTTCGGAAAAATTTGGTTATCTAATAACTTTCTGGAAAGGTAGATATTTCCCATTTTTGTGATACAAATTTCGTTTTCTATGATAATCTACCCAAAATTGGTAATATTTCCCCCAAATTAATCTATTCCCCGAAAAATCGATAATCTGCCGAAAGTGAAAATCTATCTACTTTTCGGGAAAGTGGATAACAACTTTCGGAGAAGTAGATATTTTCCTATTTTTATGATACAAATTTTCGTTTTTCTATGATAATCTATTTTCGGGAAAGTTGTTTATCAAACTCAACTTTCGCGGAAGTAGATATTTCCATTTTTTATGATACAAATTTCCGTTTTCTATGATAATCTATTTTTAGCAAATTTGGTTATCTATCCAACTTTCCGAAAGTAGATATTTCATTTTTTGTGATACAAATTTTCCGTTTTTCTATGATAATCTGCCATAAAAATTAGGTAATATTTCCCCCAAATTTAAAATCTATTCCGAAAATCGATAATCTACTTTCGAAAGTAGATCTATCTTTTCGAGTAATCCTAACTTTCGGAAAGTAGATATTTCCATTTATGATAAATTTCCCGTTTTCTATGATAATCTATTTCAGGAAAGTTTATCTATCCAACTTTGGAAAGTAGATATTTCCCATTTTATGATGCAAATTTCATTTTCTATGATAATCTATTTTCAACATTTGGTTTATCCTAATAACTTTCGGAAAGTAGATATTTCCATTTTTTATGTTACAAATTTCCGTTTTCTATGATAATCTATTTTCGGGAAAAGTTGTTTATCTAACAACTTTCGCGGAAAGTAGACATTTCCCATTTTATGATACAAATTTCCCGTTTTCTGTGATAATCTATTTTTGGCGATTTGGTTATCTAACTAACTTTCCGGAAAGTAGATATTTCCATTTTTTATGATACAAATTTCCCGTTTTCTATGATAATCTATTTTCGGAAAAATTTGGTTTATCTAACTTTCAACTTTGCGGAAAGTAGATATTTCCCCATTTTTTATGATACAAATTTCCGTTTTCTATGATAATCTATTTTCGGCAAATTTGGTTATCTAACTTTCGGAAAGTAGATATTTCCCCATTTTTATGATACAAATTTCCGTTTTCTATGATAATCTATTCAGAAAGGTGTTTATCTCTTTCAACTTTCGCGGAAAGTAGATATTTCCCATTTTTTATGATACAAATTTCCCGTTTTCTATGATAATCTATTTTCGGCAAGTTGGTTATCTAACTAACTTTCCCGGAAAGTAGATATTTCCCATTTTTTATGATACAAATTTCCCGTTTTCTATGATAATCTATTTTCCGGGAAAGTTGTTTTATTTAACCAACTTTGAAGAAAGTAGATATTTCCCATTTTTATGATACAAATTTCCCGTTTTCTATGATAATCTATTTTTCCAAATTTGGTTTATCTAACCAACTTTCCCGGAAGTAGATATTTCCCCATTTTTGTAATACAAATTTCCGTTTCTATGATAATCTATTTTCCGGAAAATTTGGTTTATCTAATCCAACTTTCCCGGAAAGTAGATATTTCCCATTTTTGTGGTACAAATTTCCGTTTTCTATGATAATCTACTTGCCAAAAATTAGGTAATATTTCCCCAAATTCGAAAATCTATTCCCCGAAAATCGATAATCTACTTTTAGTAGAAAATCTATCTACTTTTCGGAAGTAGAACCAACTTGAAAGTTTTTTTTTTATATTCCGTTCTATGTATTATTTCGGGAAAGTTGTTTATCTACTCTTTCGGAAAGTAGATATTTCCCATTTTTATGGATACAAATTTCCGTTTTCTATGATAATCTATTTTCGGCAAATTTGATTTATCTAACCAACTTTCCGGAAAGTAGATATTTCCCATTTTTTATGATACAAATTTCCGTTTTCTATGATAATCTATTTTCGGGAAGTTGTTTATCCTCTAACTTTGCGGAAAGTAGATATTTCCCATTTTTTATGATACAAATTCCGTTTTCTATGATAATCTATTTTCGGGAAAGTTGTTTATCTAACTTACTTTCGCGGAAAGTAGATATTTCCCATTTTTATGATACAAATTTCCTTTTCTATGATAATCTATTTTCGGCAAATTTGGTTTATCTATCAACTTTCCGGAAGTAGATATTTCCCATTTTTTATGATACAAATTTCCCGTTTTCTATGATAATCTGCTTCATAAATAGGTATATTTCCCCAAATTTCAATCTATTCGAAAATCGATAATCTACTTTCCGAAAGTGAAAATCTATCTACTTTGGAAAAGTGGATAACCACTTTCCGGAAAGTAGATATTTCCCATGTTTACATGATACAAATTTCCGTTTTCTATGATAATCTATTTTCGGGAAAGTTGTTTATCTAACTCAACTTTCGCGGAAAGTAGATATTTCCCATTTTATGATACAAATTTCCCGTTTTCTATGATAATCTATTTTCGGCAAATTTGGTTATCTATCAACTTTCCCGGAAAGTAGATATTTCCCATTTTTATGATACAAATTTCCGTTTTCTATGATAATCTATTTTCGGGAAAGTTGTTTATCTAACCAACTTTCGCGGAAAGTAGATATTTCCCATTTTTATGATACAAATTTCCGTTTTCTATGATAATCTATTTCGGCAAATTTGGTTATCTAATAACTTTCCCGGAAAGTAGATATTTCCCATTTTTATGATACAAATTTCCGTTTTCTATGATAATCTATTTTTCGGAAAATTTGGTTATCTAATCAACTTTCCGGAAAGTAGATATTTCCCATTTTTTGTGATACAAATTTCCGTTTTCTATGATAATCTACTTCGCAAAATTAGGTAATATTTCCCCCAAAATTCGAAAATCTATTCCCGAAAAATCGATAATCTACTTTCCCGAAAAGTAGAAAATCTATCTACTTTTTCAGGGAAAGTGAATCTTAACTTTCCCGGAAAGTAGATATTTCCATTTTTTATGATACAAATTTCCCGTTTTTCTATGATATTTTCCGGGAAAGTTGTTTATCCTTAACTTTCGCGGGAAGTAGATATTTCCCATTTTTATGATACAAATTTCCGTTTTCTATGATGTCTATTTTCGGCAAATTGGTTATCTAATAACTTTCGGTAGATATTTCCATTTTTATGATACAAATTTCGTTTTTCTATGATAATCTATTTTCGGGAAATTTGTTTATCTTTCAACTTTCGCGGAAAGTAGATATTTCCCATTTTTTTATGATACAAATTTCCCGTTTTCTATGATAATCTATTTTCGGCAAATTTGGTTATCTAACCAACTTTCCCGGAAAGTAGATATTTCCCATTTTTATGATACAAATTTCCCGTTTTCTATGATAATCTATTTTCGGAAAATTTGATTTATCTATTTCAACTTTCGGAAGTAGATATTTCCCATTTTTGTGATACAAATTTCCCGTTTTCTATGATAATCTGCTGAGAATTAGGTAATATTTCCCCAAAATTCGAAATCTATTCCCCGAAAAATCGATAATCTACTTTCCCGAAAGTGAAAATCTATCTACTTTTCGGGAAAGTAGATAATAACTTTCGGAAAGTAGATATTTCTTTTTTATGATACAAATTTCCGTTTCTATGATAATCTATTTTCCGGGAAAGTTGTTTATCTAACCAACTTTCGCGGAAAGTAGATATTTCCCATTTTTATGATGCAAATTTCGTTTTCTGTAATCTATTTTCGGAGAAAGTTGTTTATCTAACCAACTTTCGCGGAAGTAGATATTTCCATTTGATACAAATTTCCCGTTTTCTATGATAATCTATTTTCGGCAAATTTGGTTATCTATCAACTTTCGGAAAGTAGATATTTCCCATTTTTGATACAAATTTCCGTTTTCTATGATAATCTATTTTCGGAAAATTTGGTTATCTATCAACTTTCCGGAAAGTAGATATTTCCCATTTTTGTATACAATTTCCCGTTTTCTATGATAATCTACTTCACAAAAATTAGGCAATATTTCCCCAAAATTCGAAAATCTATTCCCCAAAAAAATCGATAATCTACTTTCCCGAAAAGTAGAAAATCTATCTACTTTTCGGGAAAGTAGATAACCAACTTTCGGAAAGTAGATATTTCCCATTTTTTATGATACAAATTTCCCGTTTTCTATGATAATCTATTTTCGGGAAGTTGTTTATCTAACTCCAACTTTCGCGGAAAGTAGATATTTCCCATTTTTTGTGATAAAATTTTCCCGTTTTCTATGATAATCTACTTCGCAAATTAGGTAATATTTCACAATTCGAAAATCTATTCCCGAAAAATCGATAATCTACTTTCCCGAAATTAGAAAATCTATCTACTTTTGGGAAAGTAGATAACCAACTTTCCGGAAGTAGATATTTCCCATTTTTATGAAAATTTCCGTTTTCTATGATAATCTATTTTCGGGAAAGTTGTTTATCTAACTCAACTTTCGCGGAAAGTAGATATTTCCCATTTTTTATGATACAAATTTCCCGTTTTCTATATGGATAATCTATTTTTCGGCAAATTTGGTTTATCTAACTAACTTTCCGGAAAGTAGATATTTCCATTTTTATGATACAAATTTCCGTTTTCTATTAATCTATTTTCGGGAAAGTTGTTTATCTAACTCAACTTTCGCGGAAAGTAGATATTTCCCATTTTATGATACAAATTTCCGTTTTTCTATGATAATCTATTTTCGGCAAATTTGGTTATCTAACAACTTCCGGAAAGTAGATATTTCCCATTTTATGATACAAATTTCCGTTTTCTATGATAATCTATTTTCGGAAAATTTGGTTATCTCTTTCAACTTTCCCGGAAAGTAGATATTTCCCATTTTGTGATACAAATTTCCGTTTTCTATGATAATCTGCTTCGCAAAATTAGGTAATATTTCCCAAAATTCGAAATCTATTCCCCGAAAATCGATAATCTACTTTCCCGAAGTAGAAAATCTATCTACTTTTCGGGAAAGTGAATCTTCAACTTTCCCGGAAAGTAGATATTCCATTTTTATGATACAAATTTCCCGTTTTCTATGATAATCTATTTTCGGGAAAGTGTTTTATCTAACCAACTTTCGCGGAAAGTAGATATTTTACATTTTTTATGATACAAATTTCCGTTTTCTATGATAATCTATTTTCGGCAAATTTGGTTTATCTAATAACTTTCCGGAAAGTAGATATTTCCCATTTTTATGATACAAATTTTCCCGTTTTTCTATGATAATCTATTTTCCGGCAAATTTGATTTATCTAACCAACTTTCCCGAAAGTAGATATTTCCATTTTTTATGATACAAATTTCCCGTTTTTCTATGATAATCTATTTTCGGAAAATTTGGTTATCTAACAACTTTCGGAAAGTAGATATTTCCCATTTTTGTGATACAAATTTCCGTTTTCTATGATAATCTACTTCGCAAAATTAGGTAATATTTCCCCAAAAGATTCGAAAATCTATTCCCCGAAAATCGATAATCTACTTTCACAGTAGAAAATCTATCTACTTTCCGGAAGTAGATACTTTTTGTGATACAAATTTCGTTTCTTGTAATCTATTTTGGGGTTGTTTATCTAACTCAACTTTCGGAAAGTAGATATTTCCATTTTTTATGATACAAATTTCCGTTTTCTATGATAATCTATTTTTCGGGAAAGTGTGTTTATCTAACCAACTTTTCCGGAAAGTAGATATTTCCCATTTTTTTTGATACAAATTTCGTTTTCTATGATAATCTTTTTCGGGCAATTTGGTTATCTAACCAACTTTCCCGGAAAGTAGATATTCCCATTTTTTTATGATACAAATTTTCCGTTTTTCTGATAATCTATTTTTCGGGAAAGTGTTTATCTAACCAACTTTCGGGAAAAGTAGATATTTCCCATTTTTATGATACAAATTTCCCGTTTTCTATGATAATCTATTTTCGTAGAAATTTGGTTATCCTTAACTTTCCCGGAAAGTAGATATTTCCCATTTTTTATGATACAAATTTCCGTTTTCTGTTAATCTATTTTCCGGAAAATTTGGTTATCTTTCAACTTTCGGGTAGATATTTCCCATTTTTTATGATACAAATTTCCCGTTTTCTGTGATAATCTATTTTCGGGGCTGTTTATCTAACCAACTTTCATGAAAGTAGATATTTCCCATTTTTATGATACAAATTTCCCGTTTTCTATGATAATCTATTTTCGGCAAATTTGGTTTATCTAATAACTTTCCCGGAAAGTAGGAATATTTCCATTTTTATGATACAAATTTCCGTTTTCTATGATAATCTATTTTTCAGGAAAATTTGGTTATCTAATAACTTTCCGGAAAGTAGATATTTCCCATTTTTTGATACAAATTTCCCGTTTTCCTATGATAATCTTCGCAAAGTGGGTATTTCCCCAAAATTCGAAAATCTATTCCCCGAAAAATCGATAATCGCTTTCGAAGTAGAAAATCTATCACTGCAGAATGAATAACCAACTTTCCGATAGATATTTTCCCATGATACAAATTTCCCGTTTTCTATGATAATCTATTTTCTGAAAGTTGTTTATCTAACCAACTTTCGCGGAAAGTAGATATTTCCCATTTTTGTATGATACAAATTTCCCGTTTTCTATGATAATACTATTTTCGGCAAATTTGGTTATCTAACCAACTTTCGAAGTAGATATTTCATTTTTTATGATACAAATTTCCGTTTCTATGATAATCTATTTTCGGAAATTTGGTTATCTACTTTTCAACTTTCGGAAAGTAGATATTTCCCATTTTTTATGATACAAATTTCCGTTTTCTATGATAATCTATTTTCGGAAAATTTGGTTATCTATCAACTTTCGGAAAGTAGATATTTCCCCATTTTTGTGATACAAATTTCCCGTTTCTGAAATAATCTACTTGCATAAAAATTAGGCAATATTTCCCCAAAATTCGAAAATCTATTCCCCAAAAATCTGATAATCTCTTTCCGAAAATGAAAATCTACTACTTTTCGGGAAAAGTAAAATGTCCTTTTGATAGATATTTCCCATATGATACAAATTTCCGTTTTCTATGATAATCTATTTTCGGGAAAGTTGTTTATCTATCAACTTTTCATAGTAGATATTTCCCATTTTTGTGATAAAATTTCCCGTTTTCTGTGATAATCTGCTTCGCAAATTAGGTAATATTTCCCCAAATTCGAAAATCTATTCCCTGAAAGATAATCTCTTTCCGAAAATTGGAAAATCTATCTACTTTGGAAAGTAGATATTCCCATTTTTTATGATACAAATTTCCGTTCTCTATGATAATCTATTTTCGAAGTTGTTTATCTCTTTCAACTTTCATGGAAAGTAGATATTTCCATTTTTTATGATACAAATTTCCGGTTTCTATATAGGATAATCTATTTTCGGCAAATTTGGATTTATCTAATAACTTTCCCGGAAAGTAGATATTTCCCATTTTTATGATACAAATTTCCCGTTTTCTATGATAATCTATTTTCGGAGAAGTGTTTTATCTAACCAACTTTCCCCGGATAGTAGATATTCCCATTTTTTATGATACAAATTTCCGTTTTCTATGATAATCTATTTTCGGCAAATTGGTTATCTAACCAACTTTCCCGGAAAGTAGATATTTCCCATTTTTTATGATACAAATTTCCGTTTCTGTGATAATCTATTTTCGGGAAAGCTGTTTATCTAACCAACTTTCCGGAAGAAGATGTTTCCCACATTTTTTGATACAAATTTCCCGTTTTCTATGATAATCTATTTGCAGAAATTTGTTTAATCTAATCAACTTTCGGAAAGTAGATATTTCCCATTTTTTTGATACAAATTTCCGTTTTCTATGATAATCTATTTTCGGAATTTGGTTTATCTATAACTTTCGGAAGTAGATATTTCCCATTTTTATGATAAATTTCCCGTTTTCTATGATAATCTATTTTCGGGAAAGTTGTTTATCTCTCAACTTTCGCGGAAAGTAGATATTTCCCATTTTTTATGATACAAATTTCCGTTTTCTATGATAATATTTTCGGCAAATTTGGTTTATCTAATCAACTTTCGGAAAGTAGATATTTTCCCATTTTTTATGATACTAGTTCACGTTTTCTATGATAATCTATTTTTGGAAAATTTGGTTTATCTAACAACTTTCCGGAAGGTAGATATTTCCCATTTTTGTGATACAAATTTCGTTTTTCTATGGTAATCTCTTCGTAAAATTAGGTAATATTTCCCCCAAAATTCAAAAATCTATTCCCCGAAAAATCGATTATCTACTTTTGGAAAGTGAAAATCTATCTACTTTGGGAAAGTGGATAACCAACTTTCCGGAAAGTAGATATTTCAATTCATAAATTAAAATTTCCCGTTTTCTATGATAGTCTATTTTTCGGGAAAGTTGTTTATCTAACTCAACTTTCATGAGTAGATATTTCCCATTTTTTATGATACAAATTTCCCGTTTTCCTATGATAATCTATTTTCGGCAAATTTGGTTATCCTTAACTTTCGGAAAGTAGATATTTCCCATTTTTTGATACAAATTTCCGTTTTCTATGATAATCTATTTTCGGAAAATTTGATTATCTAACTCAACTTTCGGAAAGTAGATATTTCCCCATTTTTTTTGATACAAATTTCCCGTTTTCTATGATAATCTACTTCTAAAATTAGGTAATATTTTACAAAATTCGAAATCTATTCCCCGAAAAATCGATAATCTACTTTCCGAGTAGAAAATTATCTACTTTTCGGGAAAGTAGACTCTTCCAACTTTCTCGGAAAGTAGATATTTCCCATTTTTTATGATACAAATTCCCGTTTTCTATGATAATCTATTTTTCGGCAAATTTGGTTTATCTATTCTTTCCCGATAGATATTTCCATTTTTATGATACAAATTTCCGTTTTCTATGATAATCTATTTTCCGGGAAAGTTGTTTTTCTAACAACTTTCACGGAAAGTAGATATTTCCCATTTTTTATGATACAAATTTCGTTTTTCTATGATAAACAATTTTCCGCAAATTTGGTTATCTAACCAACTTTCGGAAAGTAGATATATCCCATTTTTTATGATACAAATTTCGTTTTCTATGATAATCTATTTTCGGCAAGTTTGGTTGATCTGTAATTTTCCCGGGAAGTAGATATTTCCCATTTTTTGTGATACAAATTTCCGTTTTCTATGATAATTACTTCGCAAAATTAGGTAACATTTCCCCCAAAATTCGAAAATCTATTCCCCCGCAAAATCGATAATCTACTTTCCCGAAAAGTAGAAAATCTATCTACTTTTCGGGAAATTAGATAACCAACTTTCCCGGAAAGTAGATATTTCCCATTTTATGATACAAATTTCCCGTTTTTCTATGATAATTTGTTTTCGGGAAAAGTTGTTTTATCTATCAACTTTCGTGGAAAGTAGATATTTCCATTTTTTATGATACAAATTTCCGTTTTCTATGATAATCAATTTTCGGCAAATTTGGTTATCTATCAACTTTCCCGGAAAGTAGATATTTCCCATTTTTATGATACAATTCCCGTTTTCTATGATAATCTATTTTTCGGAAAATTTGGTTATCTAACTAACTTTCCCGGAAAGTAGATATTTCCCATTTTGATACAAATTTCCCGTTTCTATGATAATCTACTTCGCAAAATTAATATTTCCCCAAAATTCGAAAATCTATTCCCCGAAAATCGATAATCTACTTTCGAAAAGTGAAAATCTATCTACTTTTCGGGAAGTAGATTATTAACTTTCCCGGGAAAATAGATATTTCCCATTTTTATGATACAAATTTCCGTTTTCTATGATAATCTATTTTCCGGGAAAGTTGTATCTAACAACTTTCCCGGAAAGTAGATATTTCCCATTTTTTATGATACAAATTTCCGTTTTCTATGATAATCTATTTTCCGGGAAAGTTGTTTATCTAATAACTTTCGCGGAAAGTAGATGTTTCCATTTTTTATGATACAAATTTCGTTTTCTATGATAATCTATTTTCGGCAAATTTGGTTATCTAATAACTTTCCCGGAAAGTAGATATTTTACATTTTTTATGATGCAAATTTCCCGTTTTCTATGATAATCTATTTTCGGAAGATTTGGTTATCTAATCAACTTTCCGGAAAGTAGATATTTCATTTTTGTGATACAAATTTCCGTTTTCTATGATAATCTGCTTCGCAAATTAGGTATATTTCCCAAATTCGTATTCCCCGAAAAATCGATAATCTACTTTCCGGAAAGTAGAAAATCTATCTACTTTCGGGATGAACTTTCTTTCGGAAAGAGTATTTCCATTTTACTTATACAAATTTCCCGTTTTTCTGATAATCTATTTTTCGGGAAAGTTGTTTATCTAACTCAACTTTCGCCAGAGATAGATATTTCCCATTTTATGATACAAATTTCCCGTTTTCTATGATAATCTATTTTCGGCAAATTTGGTTTATCTAGCTCAACTTTCCGGAAGTAGATATTTCCCATTTTTATTGATACAAATTTCCGTTTTTATGATAATCTATTTTCGGAAAATTTGGTTTATCTAACTAACTTTCGGAAGTAGATATTTCCCATTTTTGTGATACAAATTTCCCGTTTTCTGTGATAATCTAATTCGCAAAATTGGGTAATATTTCCCCAAAATTCGAAAATCTATTCCCCGAAAAATCGATAATCTACTTTCCCTAGAAAATTTATCTTTCGGGAAAGTAGCTTCCAACTTTCGCTTGGAAGTAGATATTTCCCATTTTTTATGATACAAAATTTCCCGTTTCTATGATAATCTATTTTCGGCAAATTTGGTTATCTATTTCAACTTTCCGGGAAGTAGATATTTCCCATTTTTTATGATACAAATTTCCCGTTTTCTATGATAATCTATTTTCGGAAAGTTGTTTCTAACCAACTTTCGCGGAAAGTAGATATTTCCATTTTTTTATGATACAAATTTCCGTTTTCTATGATAATCTATTTTCGGCAAATTTGGTTATCTAACTCAACTTTCGGAAGGTAGATTATATCATTTTTTTTAGTACAAATTTTCCGTTTTCTGGTAATCTATTTTTCCAGGGGAATTTGGTTATCTATCTTTTCGGAAAGTGGATGTTTCCATTTTTTGTTCAAATTTCGTTTTCTATGATATTTACTTCTGAAATTAGGTTATTTCCCCAAATTCGAAAATCTATTCCCCGCAAAGTCGATAATCTTTCTTTCGAAAGTAGAAATCTATCTACTTTCGGAAAGTGAATAACCAACTTTCCCGGAAGGTAGATATTTTCTATTTTATGATACAAATTTTCCGTTTCTATGATAATCTGTTTTGGAAAGTTGTTTTATCTATTTCAACTTTTCGTGGAAGTAGATATTTCCCATTTTTTATGGTACAAATTTCCGTTTTTCTGTGATAATCTATTTTTCGACAGAATTTGGTTATCCTAATAACTTTCGGAAAGTGAATATTTCCCATTTTATGATACAAATTTTGTTTTCTATGATAATCTATTTTCCGGAAAATTTGGTTATCTAATAACTTTCGGAAAGTAGATATTTCCCATTTTTGTGATACAAATTTCCGTTTTCTATAGTAATCTACTTATGCAAAATTAAGAATTTAATATTTTACAAAATTCGAAATCTATTCCCCGAAAAATCGATAATCTGCTTAAAAGTGAAAAATCCTTTCGGGAAAGTGAACTCTTTCAACTTTCGGAATATGGAATATTCCCATTTTTTATTTTAAAATTTCCCGTTTTTGCTTGATAATCTATTTTCGGGGATTGTTTATCTATTTCAACTTTCGCGGAAAGTAGATATTTCCCATTTTTTATGATACAAATTTCCGTTTTTCTATGATAATTCTGTTTTCTTAAAGTTTGGTTATCTAACTTTCCCGGAAAGTAGATATTTTCCCATTTTTTTTTGATACAAATTTCGTTTTCTATGATGAATCTATTTTCCGGAAGTTGTTGTTTATCTTATTTCAACTTTCGCGGAAAGTAGATGTTTTCCCATTTTTTATGGTACAAATTTCCGTTTTCTATGATAATCTATTTTTGTGAGAATTTGGTTATCCTTAGCTAACTTTCGGAAAGTAGATATTTTCCCATTTTTATGATACAGATTCGTTTTCTGTGATAATCTTTGGAAATTTGGTTATCTATTCTTTCTAATGAATATTTCCCATTTTTGTGATGCTAATTTCCGTTTTCTTGATAATCTACTTCATAAAATTGGTAATATTCCCCAAAATTCAATCTATTCCCCGAAAATCGATAATCTACTTTCCAGTAGAAATCTCTACTACTTTTCGGAAGTAGATAACCAACTTTCCCGGAATGTAGATATTTCCCATTTTTATGATACAGAATTTCCCGTTTTCTATGATAATCTGTTTTCGGGAAGTTGTTTTTTTTTGGGTGTGTTTTTTTTGTGTTTGTTTTTGTTTTTTTTTGGGAAGTTTGTTTATCTATTTCAACTTTTTGAGGGAAGTAGATGTTTCCCATTTTTTATGATACAAATTTCTCGTTTTTCTTGATAATCTATTTTGGCAAATTTGGTTATCTAACTTTTGGGTGTGTTTTTTTTGTGTTTGTTTTTGTTTTTTTTTTTTGGTTTTTCAACTTTCGGAAAGTAGATATTTCTTTTTTGTGTTTTTTGTTTTTTGGTTTTTTGTTGGTTTTTTTTTTTTTGTGTTTTTTTGTGTTTTTTTGGGTGTTTTTTGGGTGTGTTCCCCATTTTATGATGCAAATTTCCGCGTTTTCTATGATAATCTATTTCCGGGAAAGTTGTTTGTATCTATTAACTTTCATGAGTAGATATTTCCATTTTTTTGTTTGTTTGGTTTTCTATGTTAATTATTTTCGGCGGAATTTGGTTTTCTAATCTTTCGGAAAGTAGATGTTTCCCATTTTTTGTGATACAAATTTCCCGTTTCTATGATGTCTATTTCGGAAAATTTGGTTATCTAACTTTCAACTTTCGGAAGTAGATATTTCCATTTTTTTTGATACAAATTTCCCGTTTCTATGATAATCTACTTCGAATTGGGTAATATTTCCCCAAATTCAATCTATTCCCGAAAAATCGAGTAATCTGCTCGAAGTAGAAAATCTGTCTACTTTTCGAAGTGGGTTTTCCTTTCTCGGTAGATGTTTTTTTTTATGATGACAAATTTCCGTTTTTCTGTGATAATCTATTTTTCGGGAGTTGTTTTATCTGCTTTTCAACTTTTTGCTTGGAATGAGTATTTCATTTTTTATGGTACAAATTTCCGTTTTTCTATGATAATCTATTTTCGGCAAATTTGGTTATCTAACAACTTTCGGAAATAGATATTTCCCATTTTTTGTGATACAAATTTCCCGTTTTCTGTGATAATCTATTTTCGGGAAAGTTGTTTGTCTAATAACTTTCGCCGGAAATTAATATTCCCATTTTGATACAAATTTCCCGTTTTCTATGATAGTCTATTTCGGTAGAATTTGGTTATTTAAAATTTTTTGTGTTTGTTTTGGGTTTTTTTTGGGGTGTTACTTTCACGGAAAGTAGATATTTCCCATTTTATGATACAAATTTCCGTTTCTGTGGTAATCTATTTTCGGGAAATTTGTTTATCTATGCTCAACTTTGCAGAAAGTAGATATTTCCCATTTTTGTGCGATTTCCGTTTTCTATGTTAATCTGTTTTCGCTTAAATTGATTATGTATATTTCAGAAAATAGATATTTCCCATTTTTTATGATACAAATTTCCGTTTTCTGTGATAATCTATTTTCGGGAGAAAGTTGTTTATGTAACTCAACTTTCGTGAAGTAGATGTTTTCCCATTTTTTATGATACAAATTTCCGTTTCTATGATAATCTATTTTCGGCAAATTTGGTTTATCTAGTAACTTTCCCGGAAGTAGATATTTTCATTTTTATGATACAAATTTCGTTTTTGCTTGATAATCTATTTTCGGAAAATTTGGTTATCCTGGCTTTCAACTTTTTCGGAAAGTAGATATTTCCCATTTTTTGTGATACAAATTTCCGTTTTTCTATGATAATCTGCTTCGCAAAATTGGGTAATATTTACAAAATTCGAAATCTATTCTGAAAATCGATAATCTGCTTTTCCGAGTGAAAATCTGTATACTTTCGGGAAGTGGAGTAACAACTTTCGGAATGTAGATGTTTACATATGATACAAATTTTGTTTCTATGATATCTATTTTCAGGAAAGTTGTTTATCTGCTTTCAGCCGTAACTTCTA
>NW_024741424.1:0-15677 GCF_018991925.1 Homarus americanus
AAGCCGTGTGATGTTCCAGAAGGAAACAGTGATCTTAAGCAGATGACAAAAACATAGTTGTTGTAACAGTGTGATAAACAGAAGTATGACAGTGTGATGTTCCAGCAGTAGAAACTGTGATCTTATAGCAGTTGTTACGAGTGATATTACAGAAGAAGGACAGTGTGATGTTCCGCAGGAAAATGGAGCATTTAGCAGTACAGGGATGTACAGAGTTAGAAGTTGAGTTCAAACAAACAGTATCATCTTAAGCAGTTGTTAACGGATCGCGTACACCGTGATGTTCCAGCAGAAGGAACAGTGTGATCTTAGGTCTGTGAGTGAGTTCTAGTTGAATAGTGTGATGTTCCAGGAGAAACGTGATCTATAGCAGTTGTTAACAATGTGATATTGGAAGAGCGACAGTGTGATGTTCCAGCAGATGAAACAGTGTATTCCAGCAGTTGTTACAGATGAAAAGAGCCATGAGAACGGGACTTAAAGCAGTTGTTAACAGTGTGATGTTACAGAAGTTGAAGGGACAGTGTGATGTTCCAAGAAGGAAACAGTGTGATCTTATAGCAGTTGTTAACAGGATGTTACGTAGCAGTAAAAGTGTAATGTTAAGCCGTTGTACAAGTGTGATATTACAGAAGCGACAGTGTGATGTTCCAGCAGAAGGAAACAGTCGTGATTCGCATACCGTTAACAGTGTGATATTACAGAAGCTAACGACAGTGTGATGTTACAGAGAAGTATGCTGTCAGAAGGAAACAGTGTGATCCTTATAGCAGTTGTTAACAGTGTGATGTTACAGAAGTAGCAATAGTGTGAAGTTCCAGTAGAAGGAAACAGTGTGATCTTTATAACAGCGTTAAAACGCGCTGTGATATTACAGAAGTTAGTGATACAGTGTGATGTTCCAGTAGAAGGATACAGTGTGATCTTATAGGCAGCTTGTTAACAATGGATATTACAGAAAACAGCTACGTATGATGTTCCAGCGTACGTTAAAAGTATCCTTTATAGCGCCGTTAACAGTGTGATGTTACAGAAGTTAGCGAGGTGGATGTTCCAGTAGAAGGAAACAGTGCGATTCCTTTTATAGCAGCGGTTAAATTGGCGCATTATATTACAGTAGTTAGTAATAGTGTGATGTTCCAGCAGAAGGAAACAGTGTGATCTTATAGCAGCTGCTAACAATGTGATATTACAGAAGAAGGACAGCATGGATGTCCGCAGCAGAAACAGTGTAATCTATTGCAGTTGTTAACAGTGCGGATGTTGGCTGGTATTAGCGACAGTGTGATGTTCCAGCAGAAGGAAACAGCGTGATCCATAGCAGATGCTAACAGTGCGATATCACCATAGTTACTAAGAGTGCGATGTCCCAGCAGAATGTTATGTGATCTTATATATGTTGCTTAAATGCGTGATACATTGTATTAGCGACAGTGTGAGTTCCAGTAGAGCGAAACAGTGCGATCTTATAGCAGCTGTTAACGCGCATGCTGGCAGAAGCTTAATAGCCCGGATGCTGCAGGTAGAAGAAAACAGTGTGATCTTACAGCAGCTGTTAACAGTGTGATACCACAGAAGCAGCGCCACAGCGGCGGAAGTTCCAGAAGGAACTGTGCGGATCTTTATAGCAGTTGTTAACAGTGTGATATTATAGAAGTTAGCGACAGTGTGATGTTCCAGAAGGAAAACAGTATGATCTTTATAGCAGTTGTTAAATGCGGTTATGCTGCAGCTTAGCGACAGTGATGTTCCAGCAGGATGGAAACAGTATCATCTTTTATAGCAGTGCTTGTTAACAGTGTGATGTTACAGAAGAAGGACCGCATGTCCGCAGAAGGGAACAGTGTGATCTTATGTTAAAAGCAGCAGCCCGCGAGTACGTTACAATAGTTAGTATTAGTGTGATGTTCCAGCAGGGAGTGAAACAGTGTGATCTTTATAACAGTTGTTAACAATGTGATTACAGAAGTTAGCTGGCTATGTGATGTTCCAGCAGTATGGAAACAGTGTGGATCTTTATAGCAGTTGTTACTGCGTGATGTTACAGAAATTAGCTGGTTGCGTGATGTTCCAGTAGAATGGTGAAAACAGTGATCTTATAGCAGTTGTTAACAGGATGTTACAGAAGGCGACAGTGTGATGTTCCAGTAAACAGCGGACTTTATAGAAAGTTGTTAAGAAAGTGTGGATGTTACAGTAGCGGCCAGTTTGAAGTTCCAGAAGGAAACAGTGTGATCTTAGTTGTTAACCTGATACAGTTAGCGATGGCGATGTTCCAGCAGGAAGGAAACCGTGATCTTATAGCAGTTGGTGCCACAGGATATTACAGAAGCTAGTGATTGTGCGTGATGTCCCAGCAGTAGGGAGGATGCCACAGTGTGATCTTATAGCAGTTGTTAACAATGTGATATTACAGAAATGCATGACAGTGTGATGTTTCAGTAGAAGGAAACAGTGATCTTATAACAGTTACAACAGTGTGATGTTACAGAAGTTAGCAACAGTGTGATGCTCCAGTAGAAGGAAACAGCGTGATCTTATATGGTGCTGTTAACAGTGTGATGTTACAGAAGTTAGCGACAGTGTGATGATGTTCCAGTAGAAGGAAACAGTGTGATCTTATAGCAGTTGTTAACAGTGTGATATTACAGAAGTTAGCGATGGATGTTCCAGCAGAAGGAAACAGTGTATTCATAGCAGCTATTAACAGTGTGATATTACAGTAGTTAGTAATAGTGCGATGTTCCAGTAGAAGGAAACAGTGTGATATTATAGCAGTTGTTTAACAGTGTGATTACAGAAGAAGCATAAAAGTGGATGTTCCAGTAGAAGAAACAGTGTGATGTTACAGAAGTTAGCGACAGTGTGATGTTCCAGTAGAAGGAAACAGTGTGATCTTATAGCAGTTGTTAACAGTGTGATAATACCGAAGTTAGCGAAAGTGTGATGTTCCAGTAGAAGGAAACAGTGTAATTTTATAGCAGTTGTTAACAGTGTGATGTTACAGAAGCTAGCGACAGTGTGATGTTCCAGTAGAAGGAAACAGTGTGATCTTATAGCAGTTGTTAACAGTGTGATATTACAGAAGTTAGCGAGAGTGTGATGTTCCAGTAGAAGGAAACAGTGTGATCATATAGCAGTTGTTAACAGTGTGATGTTACAGTAGTTAGAAATAGTGTGATGTTCCAGTAGAAGGAAACAGTGTGATCTTATAACAGTTGCTAACAGTGTGATACTACAGAAGTTAGCGACAGTGTGGTGTTCCAGTAGAAGGAAACAGTGTGATCTTATAGCAGTTGTTAACAGTGTGATGTTACAGTAGTTAGTAATAGTGTGATGTTCCAGTAGAAGGAAACAGTGTAATCTTATAACAGTTGTTAACAGTGTGATACTACAGAAGTTAGCGAAAGTGAGATGTTTCCAGTAGAAGGAAACTGTGTGATCTTATAGCAGTTGTTAAAAGTGTGATATTACAAAAGTTAGCGACAGTGTGATGTTCCAGTAGAAGGAAACAGTGTGATCTTACAGCAGTTGTTAACAGTGTGATGTTACAGTAGTTAGTAATAGTGTGATGTTCCAGTAGAAGGAAACAGTGTGATCTTATAACAGTTGTTAACAGTGTGATGCTACAGAAGATAGCGACAGTGAGATGTTCCAGTAGAAGGAAACTGTGTGATCTTATAGCAGTTGTTAACAGTGTGATATTACAGAAGTTAGCAACAGTGTGATGTTCCAGTAGAAGGAAACAGTGTGATCTTAGAGCAGTTGTTAACAATGTGATATTACAGAAGTTAGCGACAGTGTGATGTTCCAGTAGAAGGAAACAGTGTAATCTTATAGCAGTTGTTAACAGTGTGATGTTAAAGAAGTTAGCGACAGTGTGATGTTCCAGTAGAAGGAAACAGTGTGATCTTATAGTAGTTGTTAACAGTGTGATGTTACAGAAGTTAGCAACAGTGTGATGTTCCAGTAGAAGGAAACAGTGTGATCTTAGAGCAGTTGTTAACAATGTGATATTACAGAAGTTAGCGACAGTGTGATGTTCCGGTAGAAGGAAACAGTGTGATCTTACAGCAGTTGTTAACATTGTGATGTTACAGTAGTTAGAAATAGTGTGATGTTCCAGTAGAAGGAAACAGTGTGATATTATAACAGTTGTTAACAGTGTGATACTACAGAAGTTAGCGACAGTGTGATGTTCCAGTAGAAGGAACAGTGTGATCTTATAGCAGTTGTTAACAATGTGATGTTACAGTAGTTAGTAATAGTGTGATGTTCCAGTAGAAGGAAACAGTGTGATCTTATAACAGTTGTTAACAGTGTGATACTACAGAAGTTAGCGACAGTGAGATGTTCCAGTAGAAGGAAACAGTGTGATCTTATAGCAGTTGTTAACAGTGTGATATTGTGAAGTTAAGGACAGTGTGATGTTCCAGTAGAAGGAAACAGTGTTATCTTATAGTAAAGTTGTTAACAGTGTGATGTCACAGAAGTTAGCGGCAGTGTGTGATGTCTCTGCGGTGAAGAAAAACAAGTGTGATCATTATAACAGCATAACAGTGGGATGCCACAGAAGAAGGACAGTGGTGATGTTCTGTAGAAGAAACAGCGTGTGATCTTATAGCAGTTGTTAACAGTGTGATATTACAGAAGTGAGTAATAGTGTGATGTTCCAGTAGAAGGAAACAGTGTGATCTTATAGCAGTTGTTAACAGTGTGATGTTACAGAAGTTAGCGACAGTGTGATGTTCCAGTAGAAGGAAACAGTGTTATCTTATTGCAGTTGTTAACAGTGTGATGTTACAGAAGTTAGCGACAGTGTGATGTTCCAGTAGAAGGAAACAGTGTGATCTTATAGCAGTTGTTAACAGTGTGATGTTACTGTAGTTAGTAGAAGTGTAATGTTATAGCCGTTGGATACAATGTGATATTACAGAAGTTAGCGACAGTGTGATGTTCCAGTAGAAGGAAACAGTGTGATCTTCTAGCAGTTGTTAACAGTGTGATGTTACAGAAGGTAACGACAGTGTGATGTTACAGAAGTTAGCGACAGTGTGATGTTCCAGTAGAAGGAAACAGTGTGATCTTATAGCAGTTGTTAACAGTGTGATGTTACAGTAGTTAGTAATAGTTTGAAGTTCCAGTAGAAGGAAACAGTGTGATTTTATAATAGTTGTTCACAGTGTGATACTACAGAAGTTAGCGACAGCGAGATATTCCAGTAGAAGGAAACAGTGTGATCTTATAGCAGTTGTTAACAGTGTGATGTTACAGAAGTTAGCGACAGTGTGATGTTCCATTAGAAGGAAACAGTGTGATCTTATAGCAGTTGTTAACAGTGTGATATTACCATAGTTAGTAATAGAGTGATGTTCCAGTAGAAGGAAAGAGTGTGATCTTAAGCAGTTGTTAACAGTGTGATAATACGGAAGTTAGCGACAGTGTGATGTTCCAGTAGAAGGAAACAGTGTGATCTTATAGCAGTTGTTAACAGTGTGATGTTACAGAAGCTCGCGACAGAGTGATGTTCCAGTAGACGGAAACAGTGTGATCTTATAGCAGTTGTTAACAGTGTGATGTTACAGAAGTTAGCAACAGTGTGATGTTCCAGTAGAAGGAACAGTGTGATCTTATAGCAGTTGTTAACAGTGTGATGTTACAGAAGCTAGCGACAGAGTGATGTTCCAGTAGACGGAAACAGTGTGATCTTATAGCAGTTGTTAACAGTGTGATGTTACAGAAGTTAGCAACAGTGTGATGTTCCAGTAGAAGGAACAGTGTGATCTTATAGCAGTTGTTAACAGTGTGATGTTACAGAAGCTAGCGACAGAGTGATGTTCCAGTAGACGGAAACAGTGTGATCTTATAGCAGTTGTTAACAGTGTGATGTTACAGAAGTTAGTGACAGTGAGAAGTTCTGTAGAAGGAAACAGTGTAATCTTATAGCAGTTGTTAACAGTGTGATGTTACAGTAGATAGCTTACAGCATGATGTCCGTTGTTATGCTCCAGTGTAACTTACAGCAGCTGTTGCAGATGTCATTAAGAAGCCATGATTGGTTCCAGTAGAAGGAACAGTGTGATCTTTTATAGCAGTTGTTAACAGTGTGATGTTACAGAAGTTAATACAGTGATGTTCCAGCAGAAGCTGTCGGTGTGATCTTTATAGCAGTTGTTAACAGTGTGATGTTACAGGTTGGCGACAGTGATGTTCCAGTAGAAGAACAGTGTGATCTTATATAGCAAAGGTTAACAGTGTGATGTTACAGAAGTTAGCGACAGTGTGATGTTCCCAGCAGAAGGAAACAGTGTGATCTTTTATAGCAGTTGTTAACAGTGTGATGTTACAAAAGTTAGCGACAGTGTGATGTCTCAGTAGAAGGAAACAGTGTGATCTTATAGCAGTTGTTAACACAGTGTGATATTACAGTAGTTAGTAATAGTGTGATGTCCAGCAGGCCGAAACAGTGATCTTATAGCAGCTATACAGTGCGATAAGACAGAAGTTGAAGGACAGTGTGATGTTCCAGCAGAAGGAAACAGCGTGATTCATAGCAGCTGTTAACAGAGTGATATTGGCTGGTAGGTTACGACAGTGATGTTCCAGTAGAAGGAACAGTGTGATCTTATAGCAGTTGTTAACAGTGTGATGTTGCTAAGAAGTTAGCTTTATGTGTGATGTTCCAGAAGCGAAACAGTGTGATCTTATAGCAGCTGTTAACAGTGTGATGCTCGCTGGCTAGTTGACAGTGTGATGTTCCAGTAGAAGGAAACAGTGTGATCTTATACAGCAGATGTTAACAGTGATATTACCAGTTGGGTAAGAGTGTGATGTTCCAGCAGAAGCGAAACAGTGTGATCTTTACAGCAGTTGCTGTTAACAGTGTGTATAAGACAGTAGTTAGCGACAGTGTGATGTTCCAGTAGAAGGAAACAGTGTGATCTTATATCAGTTGTTAACAGTGTGATATTACCATAGTTATGTAATAGTGTGATGTTCCAGTAGAAGGAAAGAGTGTGATCTTAAGCAGTTGTTAACAGTGTGATAATACGGAAGTTAGCGACAGTGTGATGTTCCAGTAGAAGGAAACAGTGTGATCTTATAGCAGTTGTTAACAGTGTGATGTTACAGAAGCTAGTGACAGAGTGATGTTCCAGTAGACGGAAACAGTGTGATCTTATAGCAGTTGTTAACAGTGTGATACTACAGAAGTTAGCGACAGTGATGTTCCAGTAGACGGAAACAGTGTGATCTTATAGCAGTTGTTAACAGTGTGATACTACAGAAGTTAGCGACAGTGAGAAGTTCTGTAGAAGGAAACCATGTGATCTTATAACAGTTGTTAACAATGTGATATTACAGAAGTTAGCGACAGTGTGATGTTCCAGTAGAAGGAAACAGTGTAATCTTATAGCAGTTGTTAACAGTGTGATGTTACAGAAGTTGGCGACAGTGTGATGTTCCAGTAGAAGGAACAGTGTGATCCTATAGCAGTTGTTAACAGTGTGATGTTACAGAAGTTAGCGACAGTGTGATGTTCCAGTAGAAGGAAACAGTGTAATCTTATAGCAGTTGTTAACAGTGTGATGTTACAGAAGTTAGCGACAGTGTGATGTTCCAGTAGAAGGAAACAGTGTGATCTTATAGCAGTTGTTAACAGTGTGATATTACAGTAGTTAGTAATAGTGTGATGTTCCAGTAGAAGGAAACAGTGTGATCTTATAGCAGTTTTTAACAATGTGATATTACAGAAGTTAGTGACAGTATGATGTTCCAGTAGCAGGAAACAGTGTAATCTTATAGCAGTTGTTAACAGTGTGATGTTACAGAAGTTAGCGACAGTGTGATGTTCCAGTAGAAGGAAACAGTGTGATCTTATAGCAGATGTTAACAGTGTGATATTACCATAGTTAGTAAGAGTGTGATGTTCCAGTAGAAGGAAACAGTGTGATCTTATAGCAGTTGTTAACAGTGTGATAAGACAGAAGTTAGCGACAGTGTGATGTTCCAGTAGAAGGAAACTGTGATCTTATAGCAGTTGTTAACAGAGTGATATTACAGAAGTTAGCGACAGTGTGATGTTCCAGTAGAAGGAAACAGTATCATCTTATAGCAATTGTAACAGTGTGATGTTACAGAAGTTAGCGACAGTGTGATGTTCCAGTAGAACGAAACAGTATCATCTTATAGCAGTTGTTAACAGTGTGATGTTACAGAAGTTAGCGACCGTGTGATGTTCCAGTAGAAGGGAACAGTGTGATCTTATAGCAGTTGTTAACAGAGTGATGTTACAGTAGTTAGTATTAGTGTGATGTTCCAGTAGGAGGAAACAGTGTGATCTTATAACAGTTGTTAACAATGTGATATTACAGAAGTTAGCGACAGTGTGATGTTCCAGTAGCAGGAAACAGTGTGATCTTATAGCAGTTGTTAACAGTGTGATGTTACAGAAATTAGCGACAGTGTGATGTTCCAGTAGAAGGAAACAGTGTGATCTTATAGCAGTTGTTAACAGTGTGATGTTACAGAAGTTAGCGACAGTGTAATGTTCCAGTAGAAGGAAACAGTGTGATCTTATAGCAGTTGTTAACAGTGTGATGTTACTGTAGTTAGTAAAAGTGTAATGTTATAGCCGTTGGATACAATGTGATATTACAGAAGTTAGCGACAGTGTGATGTTCCAGTAGAAGGAAACAGTGTGATCTTATAGCACTTGTTAACAGTGTGATGTTACAGAAGGTAACGACAGTGTGATGTTACAGAAGTTAGCGACAGTGTGATGTTCCAGTAGAAGGAAACAGTGTGATCTTATAGCAGTTGTTAACAGTGTGATGTTACAGTAGTTAGCAATAGTTTGAAGTTCCAGTAGAAGGAAACAGTGTGATCTTATAACAGTTGTTAACCGTGTGATACTACAGAAGTTAGCGACAGTGAGATGTTCCAGTAGAAGGAAACTGTGTGATCTTATAGCAGTTGTTAACAGTGTGATATTACAGAAGTTAGTGACAGTGTGATGTTCCAGTAGAAGGATACAGTGTGATCTTATAGCAGTTGTTAACAATGTGATATTACAGAAATTAGCGACAGTGTGATGTTCCAGTAGAAGGAAACAGTGTGATCTTATAACAGTTGTTAACAGTGTGATGTTACAGAAGTTAGCGACAGTATGATGCTCCAGTAGAAGGAAACAGCATGATCTTATAGCAGTTGTTAACAGTGTGATGTTACAGAAGTTAGCGACAGTGTGATGTTCCAGTAGAAGGAAACAGTGTGATCTTATAGCAGTTGTTAACAGTGTGATGTTACAGTAGTTAGCGACAGTGTGATGTTCCAGTAGAAGGAAACAATGTGATCTTATAGCAGTTATTAACAGTGTGATATTACAGAAGTTAGCGACAGTGTGATGTTCCAGTAGAAGGAAACAGTGTGACCTTATAGCAGTTGTTAACAGTGTGATGTTACAGAAGTTAGCGACAGTGTGATGTTCCAGTAGAAGGAAACAGTGTGATCTTATAGCATTTGTTAACAGTGTGATGCTACAGTAGTTAGCGACAGTGTGATGTTCCAGTAGAAGGAAACAATGTGATCTTATAGCAGTTATTAACAGTGTGATATTACAGAAGTTAGCGACAGTGTGATGTTCCAGTAGAAGGAAACAGTGTGACCTTATAGCAGTTGTTAACAGTGTGATGTTACAGAAGTTAGCGACAGTGTGATGTTCCAGTAGAAGGAAACAGTGTGATCTTATAGCAGTTGTTAACAGTGTGATGTTACAGAAGTTAGCGACAGTGTAATGTTCCAGTAGAAGGAAACAGTGTGATCTTATAGCAGTTGTTAACAGTGTGATGTTACTGTAGTTAGTAAAAGTGTAATGTTATAGCCGTTGGATACAATGTGATATTACAGAAGTTAGCGACAGTGTGATGTTCCAGTAGAAGGAAACAGTGTGATCTTATAGCAGTTGTTAACAGTGTGATGTTACAGAAGGTAACGACAGAGTGATGTTACAGAAGTTAGCGACAGTGTGATGTTCCAGTAGAAGGAAACAGTGTGATCTTATAGCAGTTGTTAACAGTGTGATGTTACAGTAGTTAGTAATAGTTTGAAGTTCCAGTAGAAGGAAAGAGTGTGATCTTATAACAGTTGTTAACAGTGTGATACTACAGAAGTTAGCGACAGTGAGATGTTCCAGTAGAAGGAAACAGTGTGATCTTATAGCAGTTGTTAACAGTGTGATGTTACAGAAGTACAGTGTGATGTTCCAGTAGAAGGAAACAGTGTGATCTTATAGCAGTTGTTAACAGTGTGATATTACAGAAGTTAGAGACAGTGTGATGTTCCAGTAGAAGGAAACAGTGTGATCTTATAGCAGTTGTTAACAGTGTGATGTTACAGAAGTTAGCGACAGTGTGATGTTCCAGTAGAAGGAAACAGTGTGATCTTATAGCAGTTGTTAACAGTGTGATGTTACAGAAGTTAGTATTAGTGTGATGTTCCAGTAGAAGGAATCAGTGTGATGTTATAGCAGTTGTTAACAGTGTGATGTTACAGAAGTTAGCGACAGTGTGATGTTCCAGTAGAAGGAAACAGTGTGATCTTATAGCAGTTGTTAACAGTGTGATGTTACTGTAGTTAGTAAAAGTGTAATGTTATAGCAGTTGGAAACAATGTGATATTACAGAAGTTAGTGACAGTGTGATGTTCCAGTAGAAGGAAACAGTGTGATCTTATAGCAGTTGTTAACATTGTGATGTTACAGAAGTTAGCGACAGTGTGATGTCCCAGTAGAAGGAAACAGTGTGATTTTATAGCAGTTGTTAACAGTGTGATATTACAGAAGTTAGCGACAGTGTGATGTTCCAGTAGAAGGAAACAGTGTGATCTTATAGCAGTTCTTAAAAGTGTGATGTTACTGAAGTTAGCGACAGTGTGATGTTCCATTAGAAGGAAACAGTGTGATCTAATAGCAGTTGTTAACAGTGTGATATTACAGTAGTTAGTAAAAGTGTAATGTTCCAGTAGAAAGAAACAGTGTGATCTTATAGCAGTTGTTAACAGTGTGATGTTACAGAAGTCATCGACAGTGTGATGTTCCAGTAGAAGGAAACAGTGTGATCTTATAGCAGATGTTAACAGTGTGGATATTACAGTAGTTAGTAATAGTGTGATGTTCCAGTAGAAGGAAACAGTGTGATCTTATAGCAGTTGTTAACAGTATGATATTACAGTAGTTAGTAATAGTGTGATGTTCCAGTAGAAGGAAACAGTGTGATCTTATAGCAGTTGTTAACAGTGTGATGTTACAGAAGTTACCGACAGAGTGATGTTCCAGTAGAAGTAAACAGTGTGATCTTATAGCAGTTGTTAACAGAGTGATGTTACAGAAGGTAGCGACAGTGTGTTCCAGTAGAAGGAAACAGTGTGAACCTTATAGCAGTTGTTAACAGTTTGATATTACCATAGTTAGTAATAGTGTGAAGTTCCAGTAGAAGGAAACAGTGTGATCTTATAGCAGTTGTTAACAGTGGGATATTACAGAAGTTAGCGACAGTGTGATGTTCCAGTAGAAGGAAACAGTGTGATCTTATAGCAGTTGTTAACAGTGTGATATTACAGAAGTTAGCGACAGTGTGATGTTCCAGTAGAAGGAAACAGTGTGGTCTTATAGCAGTTGTTAACAGTGTGATGTTACAAAAGTTAGCGACAGTGTGATGTTCCAGTAGAAGGAAACAGTGTGATCTTATAGCAGTTGTTAACAGTGTGATGTTACAGAAGTTAGTAAAAGTGTGATGTTCCAGTAGAAGGAAACAGTGTGATCTTATAGCAGTTGTTAACAGTGTGATATTACAGTAGTTAGTAATAGTGTGATGTTATAGCCGTTGATTGCCAATGTGGCGGCCATGAAGTTAGCGACAGGTGATGTTCCAGTAGAAGCGAAACAGTGTGATCTTATAGCAGTTGTTAACAGTGTGATGTTGGTTAGCTGCAACGACAGTGTGATGTTACGTAGTTAAGCGACAGTGTGATGTTCCAGTAGAAGGAAAACAGTGTGATCTTATAGCAGTTGTTAACAGTGTGATGTTACAGTAGCTAGCAATAGCTCTGGGTAGTTCCAGTAGAAGGAACAGTGTGATCTTATAACAGTTGTTAACCGCGGGTGATACCACAGAAGCTACAGTGAGATGTTCCAGAAGGCACTGTGTGATCTTACAGCAGTTGTTAACAGTGTGATATTACAGAAGCTAGTGACAGTGTGATGTTCCAGTAGAAGGATACAGTGTGATCTTATAGCAGTTGTTAACAATGTGATATTACAGAAATTAGCGACAGTGTGATGTTCCAGTAGAAGGAAACAGGGTGATCTTATAGCAGTTGTTAACAGTGTGATGTTACAGAAGTTAGCGACAGTGTGATGTTCCAGTAGAAGGAAACAGTGTGATCTTATAGCAGTTGTTAACAGTGTGATAATACCGAAGTTAGCGAAAGTGTGATGTTCCAGTAGAAGGAAACAGTGTAATTTTATAGCAGTTATTAACAGTGTGATGTTACAGAAGCTAGCGACAGTGTGATGTTCCAGTAGAAGGAAGCAGTGTGATCTTATAGCAGTTGTTAACAGTGTGATATTACAGAAGTTAGCGACAGTGTGATGTTCCAGTAGAAGGAAACAGTGTGATCTTATAGCAGTTGTTAACAGTGTGATGTTACAGAAGTTAGCGACAGTGTGATGTTCCAGTAGAAGGAAACAGTGTGATCATATAGCAGTTGTTAACAGTGTGATGTTACAGTAGTTAGTAATAGTGTGATGTTCCAGTAGAAGGAAACAGTGTGATCTTATAACAGTTGTTAACAGTGTGATACTACAGAAGTTAGCGACAGTGTGGTGTTCCAGTCGAAGGAAACAGTGTGATCTTATAGCAGTTGTTAACAGTGTGATGTTACAGTAGTTAGTAATATTGTGATGTTCCAGTAGAAGGAAACAGTGTAATCTTATAACAGTTGTTAACAGTGTGATACTACAGAAGTTAGAGACAGTGTGATGTTCCAGTAGAAGGAACAGTGTGATCTTATAGCAGTTGTTAACAATGTGATGTTACAGTAGTTAGTAATAGTGTGATGTTCCAGTAGAAGGAAACAGTGTGATCTTATAACAGTTGTTAACAGTGTGATGCTACAGAAGATAGCGACAGTGAGATGTTCCAGTAGAAGGAAACTGTGTGATCTTATAGCAGTTGTTAACAGTGTGATATTACAGAAGTTAGCAACAGTGTGATGTTCCAGTAGAAGGAAACAGTGTGATCTTAGAGCAGTTGTTAACAATGTGATATTACAGAAGTTAGCGACAGTGTGATGTTCCAGTAGAAGGAAACAGTGTAATCTTATAGCAGTTGTTAACAGTGTGATGTTAAAGAAGTTAGCGACAGTGTGATGTTCCAGTAGAAGGAAACAGTGTGATCTTATAGTAGTTGTTAACAGTGTGATGTTACAGAAGTTAGCAACAGTGTGATGTTCCAGTAGAAGGAAACAGTGTGATCTTAGAGCAGTTGTTAACAATGTGATATTACAGAAGTTAGCGACAGTGTGATGTTCCAGTAGAAGGAAACAATGTGATCTTACAGCAGTTGTTAACAGTGTGATGTTACAGTAGTTAGTAATAGTGTGATGTTCCAGTAGAAGGAAACAGTGTGATCTTATAAAAGTTGTTAACAGTGTGATACTACAGAAGTTAGCGACAGTGTGATGTTCCAGTAGAAGGAACAGTGTGATCTTATAGCAGTTGTTAACAATGTGATGTTACAGTAGTTAGTAATAGTGTGATGTTCCAGTAGAAGGAAACAGTGTGATCTTATAACAGTTGTTAACAGTGTGATACTACAGAAGTTAGCGACAGTGAGATGTTCCAGTAGAAGGAAACTGTGAGATCTTATAGCAGTTGTTAACAGTGTGATATTACAGAAGTTAGCAACAGTGTGATGTTCCAGTAGAAGGAAACAGTGTGATCTTATAGCAGTTGTTAACAATGTGATATTACAGAAGTTAGCGACAGTGTGATGTTCCAGTAGAAGGAAACAGTGTAATCTTATAGCAGTTGTTAACAGTGTGATGTTACAGAAGTTAGCGACAGTGTGATGTTCCAGTAGAAGGAAACAGTGTTATCTTATAGTAGTTGTTAACAGTGTGATGTTACAGAAGTTAGCGACAGTGTGATGTTCCAGTAGAAGGAAACAGTGTGATCATTATAACAGTTGTTAACAGTGTGATGTTACAGAAGTTAGCGACAGTGTGATGTTCCAGTAGAAGGAAACAGCGTGATCTTATAGCAGTTGTTAACAGTGTGTTGTTACAGAAGTTAGCGACAGTGTGATGTTCCAGTAGAAGGAAACAGTGTGATCTTATAGCAGTTGTTAACAGTGTGATGTTACAGTAGTTAGCGACAGTGTGATGTTCCAGTAGAAGGAAACAGTGTGATCTCATAGCAGTTGTTAACAGTGTGATATTACATAAGTTAGCGACAGTGTGATGTTCCAGTAGAAGGAAACAGTGTGATCTTATAGCAGTTGTTAACAGTGTGATGTTACAGAAGTTAGCGACAGTGTGATGTTCCAGTAGAAGGAAACAGTGTGATCTTATAGCAGTTGTTAACAGTGCGATATTACAGTAGTTTTTAATAGTGTGATGTCCAGTAGAAGGAAACAGTGTGATATTATAGCAGTTGTTAACAGTGTGATGTTACAGAAGTTAGCGACAGTGTGATGTTCCAGTAGAAGGAAACAGTGTGATCTTATAGCAGTTGTTAACAGTGTGATGTTCCAGTAGAAGGAAACAGTGTGATCTTATAGCAGTTGTTAACAGTGTGATGTTACAGAAGTTAGCGACAGTGTGATGTTCCAGTAGAAGGAAACAGTGTGATCTTATAGCAGTTGTTAACAGTGGATATTACAGTAGTTAGTAATAGTGTGATGTTCCAGTAGAAGGAAACAGTGTGATCTTACAGCAGTAGTTAACAGTGTGATGTTCCAGTAGAAGGAAACAGTGTGATCTTATAGCAGTTGTTAATAGTGTGATGTTACAGAAGTTAGCGCCAGTGTGATGTTCCAGTAGAAGGGAACAGTGTGATCTTATAGCAGTTGTTAACAGTGTGATGTTGCAGTAGAAGGAAACAGTGTGATCTTATAGCAGTTGTTAACAGTGTGGTATTACAGTAGTTAGTAACAGAGTGATATCACAGTAGTTAGTATCAAAGTCATGTAACAGGACTTAATAATAGTGTGACGGTACAGTACATAGTATCAGCGTGATGTTACTGTAGTTAGTAAAAGTGTAATGTTACAGCAGTTGGAAACAATGTGATATTACAGAAGTTAGCGACAGTGTGATGTTCTAGTAGAAGGAAACAGTGTGATCTTATAGCAGTTGTTAACAGTGTGATATTACAGAAGTTAGCGACAGTGTGATGTTCCAGTAGAAGTAAACAGTGTGATCTTATAGCAGTTGTTAACAGTGTGATGTTACAGAAGATAGCGACAGTGTGATGTTCCAGTAGAAGGGAACAATGTGATCTTATAGCAGTTTTTAACAGTGTGATGTTACAGAACTTAGCGACAGTGTGATGTTCCAGTAGAAGGAAACAGTGTGATCTTATAGCAGTTGTTAACAGTGTGATGTTACAGTAGTTAGTA